>NC_041230.1:2004053-2048343 GCF_002837175.3 Physeter macrocephalus
GGATTCTTAACCACTGAGCCACCAGGGAAGCCCCTGCAGGCGGATTCTTAACCACTGAGCCACCAGGGAAGCCCCTGCAGGCGGATTCTTAACCACTGAGCCACCAGGGAAGCCCCTGCAGGCGGATTCTTAACCACTGAGCCACCAGGGAAGCCCCTGCAGGCGGATTCTTAACCACTGAGCCACCAGGGAAGCCCCTGCAGGCGGATTCTTAACCACTGAGCCACCAGGGAAGCCCCTGCAGGCGGATTCTTAACCACTGAGCCACCAGGGAAGCCCTGTCACAGCTTATTTCTAAGCTAACCCCCTTCAGACTTCTTCCCCACCAGCATCTATGGTTTTGCAATTCTGTGTTTTAAAAATATTTTTCTTTGATTTTCTGAAAAAGCAGAATTAAATGCTTGATATCAGTGTGAGCAGACCTTGAAAGAAAAGTTTCCTTTGCTCAGGAACATGAAAGACCTTCCCTGTGTCTTTGTTTTCTGTTTTTTAAAAAAATATTTATTGGAGCTTCCCTGGTGGCGCAGTGGTTGCACGTCCACCTGCCGATGCAGGGGAACCGGGTTCGCGCCCCGGTCTGGAAGGATCCCACATGCCGCGGAGCAGCTGGCCCCATGAGCCATGGCCGCTGAGCCTGCGCGTCCGGAGCCTGTGCTCCGCAACGGGAGAGGCCACAGCAGAGGGAAGCCCGCATACTACAAAAAAAATATATATATATATATTTATTTACTTATTTGGCTGTGTTGGGTTTTTGTTGCGGGATGCAGGCTCTTCCTTGCGGCGCGCTGGCTCTAGCGTGCACAGGCTCAGTAATTGTGGCGCGCACAGGCTTAGTTGCCCCATGGCATGTGGGATCCTAATTCCCTGACTAGGGGTCGAACCCACGTCCCCTGCATTGGAAGGCGGACTCTCGACCACTGGACAACCAGGGAAGTCCCTGTCCCTATGTTTTAAGCGGGATGGATGGTAAGGACAAACTCTGCCCACTGGCCCTTCAGGGAGCTTTTCAGAATTCAATTCCACATGGTTCTCTTCACTGAATTTAGACCTTCTCAGAGATATCTCCCGTCTGGCCCTCAGGGAGCCCTATTGTAACATGGAGATGAGAGACTAGACCAGAAACTCTGAGGCTGAGCAACACGGACCCCTGAAATGATTGGCCAGATTGGGCGTGTGTCTGTGTGTGACAGTTCTTTTTGGAGAGAGTGTCCCGTTGTCTTTAGAATTTTAAATGTGTCCCTGTGTTCCCAGAATGAAAACCAAAAACAAAAACGCTTGAATGGAGACAAGAACACAGGCTCAGAGTAAAAGTGACCATAGTCGGATGTATTTCTCTGCATTAATTTAAGGAGAGTTTATATGGGTCCTGGCACTCAGACTTCCAATGGCCTCCATTTGTCTCAGGACAAAATCCCGACTCCTCCCTGTGGCTACACAGCCCTGTGTCATCCTCAGGGCCCTGCCAGTGTCTCCAGCCTCATCCTGGGAGCTGACCCTTTCTCATGGTTCACTGTGCCCCAGGCACGTTCACCTTTTCTCTCTTCCCCCAAAGCAACATGTTTTCTGTTTCAAATCTTAGTTCCTGTTCTTAACTTTTGTCTTTAAGTCACCATGGCTCAGGCCCTCTGTCCTTCTTCAGGTCTAGGCTCAGGGAGGTCTCCCTAGCCCCTCCCGACAATCTGTCACATTCACAAGGGTTTATTCCCTCTATATCAATCACTGTCAAAAGAAATGCCCGGGCTTCCCTGGTGTCGCAGTGGTTGCGAGTCCGCCTGCCGATGCAGGGAACACAGGTTCGTGCCCCGGTCTGGAAAGATTCCCACATGCCGCGGAGCGGCTGGGCCCGTGAGCCATGGCCGCTGAGCCTGCGCGTCCGGAGCCTGTGCTCCGCAACGGGAGAGGCCACAGCAGTGAGAGCCCCGCGTACCGCCAAAAAAAAAAAAAAAAGAAAAAAGAAATGCCCTTCTCCATTGATTATTTAGTGTTTTTCCCGTTTTCCCTTCATTGAAGGGTTTACAGTATTCATCTTCTTCCCAGGATGCCTGCAGCATCTCACTCTGGGGATGTGTTTAGAAGCTAGGACTGTGGGTTGGCTTGAACAATCCTCAGGGGAGACCAAGGGAACTGGGTAGGTGATGCGGATGGTTCCCATATTTTCTCTGGACGTTTGAGGTCTAATTGATGCTTACCTCATGTGGCTTCTTAATTACAAAAATAAGAGCAAAAAAGATACAGGGAAGCCTAAAAAGCCTTCCAGATCTGGTGTCCTCATGCAGTGTCCTGAGGTGTCCCCTTGGTTAGTGTGCCGTGTCACTGCTCCTCTATAGCCCCCAGTGTTCCAGGCTGTGCACATCCAGGGACCAGTCACCACCTTGGACAGGAGCTTTGCCTTCCGGCAGGTCATCTGCACAGAGTCAGCGATCGTGATTTCACTGTGCTAAGGGGGGACAGAAATCCAGAACCTAAGGGGGCATAAAGGAGGCCCCCCCGCAAAGAGCTAAAATGTCTTCCAAGTAGTTGTGAGTGGGGAGAACAGGAGACAGTGAGAGCTGGGGACCCTCTCCCTTTGAGTCTTTCCCACTGAACTCAAATGCCTTTGTAACTGGACTCCATAATGTCCCCAGTTGCCGGCAAACTTTGATGGGGGGGCACTTTTGTGATCTGCATACGGAATACTCGGTGTCCTTTGGGTGGCAGCTTGTGTGCATTCCTGTCGCCATGCTTGTGCCAAGAGACCCGTGTGCCTTTTAGCCCCATTTGCTCAGTCATCATGGCGGGGAGATGGAAAAATGGGGGAAGCGGAGGGGAGCCTGTAGAGGCCCGCAGGAGCCACGTGGCAGCAAGTGTGGGCATCAAGATGAGCCCAGTGAACGGTGTGTGCACCTGTCCCAAGTGTAGTTACGGGATCGAGGGCTGTGTGACACTGTTGGGCGGGAATGTCTAAGTTCGGGCTGGAGAACCTAGAAGTGGGTTTTTTGGTAGTTGCAGGTTTCGTGGAATGGTGTGGGGTACCATAGCATCTTGGCTCAGGTTCCCTGGGACATAGATGCTGAGACTGAGGTTTACGTGCATGGGTTTAATTGGGAAACTCACATCACACCTGAGAAAGAATGATGGCAATGGAATTAGGCCGAGGGAAACATTTTCCTGCAATGGTAGTAGAACCAAGGTCTGAGCTGAGCCCACAGGGAGCTGTGGGTGTACGATGATGTGTGCCCTGGTCCTGAGGGGCTGGACCTAGGGAGTGCCCCACAGCACGCATTCCACTGTCTGACTTTTGTTGTGCACCCCATGGAGTAACATAGGGAAAACCCCAGAGATCATTTTGTCGCTTACCTTTGGTATCTTTGAGTATGTTGGGTTGCAAGTGAGGAAAGTTTCAGATGCACTTTGAAAGATACAAAAGAGAATCTGTAGTGTTTCCTCGGAAGATGTTGGGGTCCCACTGGGACATGTACATCATTAGAGACATTTCTCTTTTATTAGTCATTTCTGGAGATGACAGTGTTTGGTTTGGGTCACTGGAAATGAAAGTAGTGTGACTTGGTTCTGGTGGGCCCTTGGGTATCTTCACATGTACTTTTCCCTCAGGCATCAGTTATTAGAGCTTGGAATGTTTTCTGTTATTGTATAACAGGGTGAGGGGATCATTATGGGTTCTCTGGAGACTGTGTTGTACCCCATGAGAGTTTGTAAGTTTGTTTGAGTCCAGAAAGGGAAATCATGAGTACTAAGCTTAAGATTGCAGAATGTTTTCAGTAGGGAGTATGTCCTGCTAGATATGGGTCTATGGGCTGAGGCTGAGGGGCTCTGCTCTGCGTGGGGATGGATCAGGGCTGGTCTGTGACTTGCAGGGGATCGTCGGGTCCAGCTGAGGTGCCCGCTGCTGTTGTGTACGTGAGGGCCTCACCAGGAGGGGAGCGAGATCTGAAGAAAGGGTGGGAAAACTCCTGTGTTGGTCTCCGTGTGGGAGTTTACTGTCCTGAGCCCCTCCTGGGACAGTGGGCAGCAGAGGACCGTCTGTTCCACATGCTGAGGGCTTCCCTGTGTGTGTGGTGGTGACTCAGGAAGGGGGTGTGTTGATTCTAAGCATTAAACAGCATGTTTTCAACTTTCAAGATAGACCTCTAAAGACTCATGTCTGAGGAAGAAGCCCTGAAGAGGAGGGAGAGGAAAGAAAAGGAGTCAGAAATGCCTCTTTCTCAGGTAAAGTCATATTCTCAGTTGTTTCTTCTGTCTGTCCTTCCTGAGATGCCCTTCTTTGGACTCGCTGATCTTGTCTGACTCTGAAGTATCCTGCCGGACACCTGTTGAAGTATCCTGCCTGACACCTGTACAGCCACCGCCACCCGGGTCCTTCCCTCAGGGCCTGTCATGTCCACTTAGATTCCCATCTCCCCATGACCCAGTGACCTGGAACTTGTGAAGAGGCTCCACTGGGCGCAGTCCTGGGCAGGGCTTCACACCCACAGATTCAGTCATGGTGTCAGTGCTGTTGGGCAGCAGGGATTATTTAGGGGCCCCCATCTGGATGCTTTGTCAGCTCTCTACAAACCAGGATGAAAGAAGCTACACGTGGAGGTCAGGTATTAATATGCCCAAATGCCTGCTAAATTCTGGAAGAGACAAGTGAAGAGAAATTTATTCTGACCTTTTATAATAAATTTGAAGCTAAATGAGTGAGGCACTGGCTTCAAAATCTTATTTTGTTTGTTAAATTTTTTATTTATTTATTTACTTTTGGCTGCGTTGGGTCTTTGTTGCTGCGCGTGGGCTTTCTCTAGTTGTGTCGACGGGCTTCTTGTTGCAGTGGCTTCTCTTGCTGCGGAGCACGGGCTCCAGGCGCGCAGGCTTCAGTAGTTGTGGCGAATGGGCTCAGTAGTTGTTCACGGGCTCTAGAGCACAGGCTCAGTAGTTGTGGTACACGGGCTTAGTTGCTCTGTGGCATGTGGGATCTTCCTGGACCAGGGCTTGAACCCGTGTCCTCTGCATTGGCAGGTGGAGTCTTAACCACTGCACCACCAGGGAAGCCATGGCTTCAAAATCTTAATGATTGGGAATGGAGTGGATAGTTGAGAAACAGACATGAGTGATACAGGTCGTTTTATTCCATCATCGATTTTTTTTTTTTTTTTTTTTTTGCGGTACGCGGGCCTCTCACTGTTGTGGCCTCTCCCGTTGCGGAGCACAGGCTCCGGACGTGCAGGCTCAGCGGCATGGCTCATGGGCCCAGCTGCTCCGTGGCATGTGGGATCTTCCCGGACCGGGGCATGAACCCGTGTCCCCTGCATCGGCAGGCGGACTCTCAACCACTGTGCCACCAGGGAAGCCCTCCATCATCGATTTTAAACTATGAAATCAACCTAAATCTATGACAGTTGGAAATTCTTTATGTCACTTTCATTCCCTCCATTTAGAGGTTTCCTTTTCACTCTGTTGATTGTGTCCTTTGACACACAGCAGTTTCTCTGATTCAGGTAAGGTTCCAGCTTTATTGTGTTGCTGGTAGATATTCAGTTTCCCAGCACCATTTGTTATTGAGACTGTCCGTTTTCCATTGCATAGTCTTAGCACCCTCCTCAGTACATTTTACATATATGCAAAGGATTATTTCTGAACATTCTGTTTTGTTCCATTGGTTTATATATCTATGTTTATATACGTATCACACCATCTGGATTACTTTGTAATATGTTTTGAAATCTAGAAAAGGGAGGCCTCCATCTTCTTTTCTCAAGAGTCTTTTCACAATTTGCAGTCCTTGAGATTCCCTATGACTTTGAGCATTTTTTTTTCTATTTCTGCAGAAATTGCCATTGGAAATTTGATAGGGATTCCACTGAATCTGTAGAACACTTTGGGTAGTTCAGACCTTTTAAGAGTTTTAAGTCTTCCAATGCATGAGTACTGGAAGTCTTTCTATTTATATGTATTTTTCTGGGTTTCTTTTAGCAATTGTGTAATAGTTTTCAGTATTTAAGTCTTTCACCTCCTTGAGTAATTTATTCTTGAGTATTTAATTCTTTTTTTAAAAGTTTTATTTATTTAGCTGCACTGGGTCTTAGTTGTGACATATGGGATCCTTTAGTTGCGGCATGCAAGAGCTTTTAGTTGTGGCATGTGGGATGTTTAGTTGGGCCTGTGAACTCTTAGTTGTGGCATGTGAGACTAGTTCCCTCACTACGGATCAAGCCCCAGGCCCTGTACATTGGGAGCATGGAGTCTTAGCCACTGGACCACCAGGGAAGTCCATCATTCTTTTTTAATGCTATAGCAAATAAGATTGTTTTCTAATTTTCTTTTGACATTCTTCTTTATGTATGAGATGCAACTGATTTTTGCATGTTGATTTTGTATCATGGAATTTTATAAAATTATTTTTGGATGTAGCAGTTTCCTTCTTTAATACTTATGCTTTGTACATTTAAAACCTTGTTGTCGGGTCTTCCCTGGTTGCACAGTTAAAATCCGCTTGGCAATGCAGGGACACGGGTTCCAGCCGTGGTCCAGGAAAATCCCACGTGCTGCGGAGCAACTAAGCCCGTGCACCACAACTAATGAGCCTGCGCTCTAGAGCCCGCGAGCTACAATTACTGAGCCCGTGTGCCACAGTTACTGAAGCCCACACGCCTAGAGCCCATGCTCTGCAACAAGAGAAGCCATCACAATAAGAAGCCCGAGCACCAGAAAGAAGAGTAGCCCCCGCTCGCTGCAACTAGAGAAAGCCCACGCACAGCAATGAAGACCCAACGCAGCCATAAATAAATAAGTAAGTAAGTAAGTAAGTACAAACTTATTGTCTAGGAAAGAAGATAATTTTACTTCTTTTTCTATTTGGATAACTTCGATTTCTTTTTGTTGTCTAATTGCTCTGGCTGGGAGTTTCAACACTGTTGAACAGTTGTGCAGAGTGTGTGCATCCTTGCCCTCTCCTTGATCTGAGAGGAAAAACTTTTAGTCTTTCACCTTTGAGTATGATGTTAAGGGTATTCCTTTCAATGTATAGGATTTATTATGCTGAGATAGTTTACTGTTCCTAGTTTGTTGAGTGTTTATATCTTGAAAGATTATTGAATTTTGTCAAATGCTTTTTTTGTATCCACTGAGATGATGATGTGTTTTTTTCCCCTTTATTCTGACAAGTTGGTGAATCACATTAATTGATTTTTGTATCTTGAGTCATCCTTGCCTTGTAGGAATAAAATCCATTTGTTCACGATGTCAGATCTTTTTAATGTGCTATTGAATTTGCTAGTATTTTGTTAAGGATTTTGTATCGGGGTATTGGTTTCTAGTTTTCCTTTCTTCTTATGTGATGCTCTGGGTTTGGTATCACAATCATGCTGGCTGCATAGAATGAGTTTGGCAGTGTTTTCAACTCTTTGTAAGATTTTTAGCAGCATTAGTGGTAATTCTTTTGTAAATGTTTGGTAGAATTATGCACTAAAGACATCTCTTCCTGAGTTTTTCTTTGAGGTTTCTGATTACTACTTGAATCTCTCTAGTGATAATTCTCTTCAAATTTTTTATTTCTTAATGTTTCCAACTTGGTAGGTATATGTTTCTACGAAATCATCTGTATCTTATTTATTGATTATGTAAGGCATAGGCATTATTGTTCATAGTACTCCCTTTTAATCCTTAAAAAAATTTTTTTTGATAGCAGTTGCAGTCAATCGTCATGATTTCAGAAGTATGTATCTTTTTTAGTTGAAATTATATCTTCAGTATATATTTGAGTTTTTCCTGGCCTTGAGTTTTTCCTACACTATCATGTTAATGGTTTAGATAGTAGGAAGATTACTAACATTTTCTGTGTATGTGTGTGTGTTTGTGTGGGCCCACGTATATAATGACCTTTTATGCCATTCCATGTTGTTTACCTTGAACTTCTTTTAAGTTTTCTCAGGGAACCCTCTGTCGATGCACTTTTTTTTTTAAACAATTTTAAAAATATTTACTTATTTAGCTGCACTGGGTCTTAGCTGCAGCATGCAGGATCTTCAATCTTCGTATCTTTGTTGTGGCCTGTGGGATCTTTAGTTGCGGCATGCAGGATCGTTTTTAGTTGTGGCATGCGGGATCTTTAGTGGCAGCATGCAAACTCTTAGTTGTGGCATGTGGGATTTAGTTCCCTGACCAGAGATCGAACCTGGGCCTTCTTCATTGGGAGCGTGGAGTCTTAGCCACTGGACCACCAGGGAAGTCCCTGTCAATGTACTTTAAATGCTCTGTTACTAAACTCTTCTATTTTTTAGCTTCAGTTCCAAAGCCCAACCCTCTGGGTTGAGGTGCTTTCTGTGTCATTTCTTAGCTTCTTGACCTGAGACCTCAGAGTGTCTCTGACAGTTTTCTCCTCTGTAAGATGGGAACAGGTCTTTTCCTAATAACCTGTTATGTTGATAACAATTCATACCTGTGAAGTACTTATTTAGAGTAATGTTTACATATTGGAAGTGTTCAAACACTTTTAGTCATTGCTGTTGTTATCATTATCATAATTGAAGATTTTGACCTTTGTCTAAAGCCATGGTGGACTTCATCATGTCTGAAGACAGCACACATACTGGAGCTCATCTGGCTATTGAATATCAGTCAGTGTTTAGAACATAATGTCTAACAGTTCCGCATAGACAACCCGTTCTTGAGTTTTGTTTCTGTGTGTTTTATAATTGTCCACAAAGATGAAAAATTTGTATTAATTGGAGGATATTATAATCTGTTATGGAAAAGCATATGAAATTAAAATTAGAGACACATAATTTGCTCCAAATACCTTAACATGGATCTTTCAGAACATATACATAAACAGAATCAGTCCTTACACATTCCTCATTTCATTTTTATATGGTAAGAAGTATCCTCTTGGCCACTTGGTTAAAAAAATTTTTTTTTAGTTGAAGTATAGTTAATTTACAATGTTGTGTTAGTTTCAAGTGTACAGCAAAGTGATTCAGCTATATATATATATATATATTCTTTTTCAGATTTGTTTCCATTATAGGTTATTTCAAGATATTGTGTATGGTTTCCGTGCGATTCAGTAGATCCTTGTTGTTTATCTGCTTTATATATAGTAGTGTGTATATGTTAATCCCAAACTCCTAATTTACCAAATCTCCCCCACCTCCCGCCCCGTGAAATGTTTTCATTTCAGGAACAGTTGACTTTTGAGGATGTGGTCATCGATTTCTCTCAGGAGGAGTGGGAATGCCTGGACCCTGCTCAGAAGGCCTTGTACAGGGACGTGATGCTGGAGACCTACAGGAACCTGCTCTCCCTGGGTGAGGATAACTTCCCTCTAGACATTGGGATCTGCCCTTTTGTGTTATGCATTTTCCCCTGTGTGCCTCTTGGGAGGCCCCTTGGACTCAGACATGAGGCAGCACCATGAGTTTAAACTGACCCTTTCTTCAGATGATCTGTCTGTTTCATGAAACATCAGAGGTTGTTCCAGAGCTTAATTATGTATAAAGCTCAATGGCAAACTTTTAAAAAATATCTGATTTCCTGTTTTCTGCCCATTGCTTTTGACTCACTACTTCTTGGAAGAGTGTTAGATATATGTATTACCCTGTTCCCAATGCATTTAGAAGGAGGCAAGCAGTGGATGAATTTGTGAAATATTTTTCCAGACCCACTTGTCATGTCCTCACTCCTTAGCTGAACAAAGAGCTGTGATTTTGGAAAAACCACAGCACTTCACATTCCTTTGTTCTGATAAGCAGGAATTTCTATTTCTGATCTGAACATTATCTCCATTTTAGAGCAAGAGAAATAGCCCAGGACTATGGTGAGTGGTGTGAAAATAGCAAAAAACCAAATGCGTGGGAATGTATCAAAAGTGTGAACACAGGTGGGATCTCAGGGCAGAGAGGAAGCCACAACGTTAATAGTGTTTGGGAACCTCTTCTCAGGGTAGAGAGTTCTTTGGGAAAACTGAAGTTTATTTATTGAAAACTCTCAGAGGAAATGTTTCTCCTCCATAACTTATCTCTCTTGTCCTTCCACATGTAAAATGTATTCTTTCACCCTCCAGTGGTGCTGCAGCTCCACCAGAGACAAAGGCAAGGTCTTTATCAAGATCCACAACACTCATCATCTGGCTCCTGTGAACTGGTTGTTGCTTGAATTTGAGGAGGATGAGGCGGGCTGTGTTATCAGGGTCTCTTACCCCTTCATCTCTCCTTCTGGTCTTGATTCCACTGGATGCTCTGTTCTTAGTCCCTGCAGATCAGAGCTGAGGCCTCTGGAGTCCCACCCCTTAGCCTCTGAGTTTGATCAGAGTTGCAGTACTTGGAAGACGTAGTCAGAAGATGGGAGACACTGGCTGCTCTTTGACTCCATCTGGCACCTCAGAACCTGCATGGAGCTGTCTCAAGCCCTGCCTGCTTATTTAGACCCCTCAGCCATTTCTTGTGTTCTGCTTTTCCATGCGCTTCAGGGTTGTGTGTAACAGCGAGATGGAGTGGTTCTTCTGCATTGTTAGTTAGGAAAACTAAGGTCAGTGGACAGAGAGATTCTCTCTTTTTTAAAAATTTACTTATTTATTTTTGGCTACATTGGGTCTCGTTGCTGCACGCAGGCTTTCTCTAGTTGCAGTGAGCGGGGGCTACTCTTCGTTACGGTGCGCAGGCTTCTCATTGCAGTGGCTTCTCTTGTTGCGGAGCACGGGCTCTAGGCGCATGGGCTTCAGTAGTTGTAGCACGCGGGCTCAGTAGTTGTGGCTCACGGGCTCCAGAGCACAGGCTCAGTAGTTGTGGCGCACGGGCTTAGTTGCTCCGTGGCATGTGGGATCTTCCTGGACCAGGGCTCGAACTCGTGTCCCCTGCATTGGCAGGTGGATTCTTAACCACTGCGCCACCAGGGAAGTCCCGAGAGATCCTCTTTTTGATCCCCAGTCCTACATGGGGAGCATATATGAATCTTTCAGGCTCTTAGGTTGGCATCTGTGGATCGATCCCATGGTTCCATCTCAAGGTCCTCGAGCATCTGACTCCCATATCTTGTAATTTTTTGGCTCTTGTACTGCTCTGCCTAGTCTGGGAATGTGTACTCTTCCTGATTTCTTATTTTCATAAGTTTGTACGATTTGCCTCTTAAATGTGCTTTTGAATTACATAGTCCTAAGGACTGAAGATTTTTCCAGTTTCTTTGCTGTGATAATCCACCTGTAGTTTGTGGACAACTTTTGGTGGACTCTCTGTGGAATGGGTTTACTGGGTAACAGAAAATTACTGATGGAGAACACTTTCCCTCATGTGTTGCAATATCATCCTACTGCATTCAGTCACCACTTGAACCTACTCCGTAGGGTGGTCAGCAGGTTGTAGGATACAAGAGAGAAAGTAGCACGAGTGCCTGACCTATAAGTCTTTCCAGTTTTTTTTCCTGGTTTTGAGGACTGCCACAAAAGCCTGTCTCCAGGGCCCCGTGACAATGTTGTTCACATATAATAATGACCATCCCCTTTGAGCCTGAATTAATGGCACCTTAATTTCTTCTATGAATAACATTGTCCACGTTCACATCCTGATATCTGTGAGGCTGTTGATTAAACTGTTGTTGATGCCACATCTTTTGTCGCTTGTGTGCCACTGTTCATTCTATCTGCAGACCTACTTTTGAAGCATATTAATGAGAGAGCTTATGAAGTTGAGTGAGACCTTCAATAATGAACCATTATTTGTTTTGTTTAATATACTGGTACTTTCGTTTTGTACTGTTCTGTGAGTTATAAATGATCTTTATTTTTATTTATTTTGTCATTACTTTCATACTTGTTATGTTAGTCTTAGTGTTTTTCCTATTTGCAATGTATGGGATGGTTGATTGAGGAAGGGCTCCCCACCCCGTGGTGGAATTGGGGATCAGTCCCTTTTAGAGTTCCTTCTACGTTCCAGACATTAATCTATTATCAGATATCTGTTTTGCAAATATTTTCTCTTATACCCTAGATTGTGTTTTCACTCTACTGAGTGTGCTTTAATGAATAATAGTTTACGATTTTTAAAAAAATATTTTATTTATTTATTTTTGGCTGCGTTTGGGTGTTCGTTGCTGCATGTGGGATTTCTCTAGTTGTGGTGAGCAGGGGCTACTCTTCATTGTGATGCACGGGCTTCTCACTGCGGTGGTTTCTCTTGTGGAGCGTGGCCTTTTGGTGTACGGGCTTCAGTAATTGTGGCACGTAGGCTCTAGAGCGCAGGCTCAGTAGTTGTGGCGCACAGGTTTAGTTGCTCTGTGGCATGTGGGATCTTCCTGGACCAGGGCTCGAACCTGTGTCCCCTGCATTGGCAGGCGGATTCTTAACCACTGTGCCACCTGGGAAGCCCCATAATTAACAGTTTTGATGTAGTCCAGTTTATCTGTTTTTACTTTGTGGCCTCTGCTTTTGGTGTTATATCTGACAAATCATTGGTGGATCCAATGTCAAGAGACGTTCCTGTATGTTTACGTCTAGGAGTTTTATGCATTTGGGTCTTAGGATTAGGTCTTTCATCCATTTTGAGTTAATTTTGTATGTAGTGTGAGATAATGGTCCAACTAAATTCTTTTGTATGTGAATATTCAGTTTTCTCAACACCTTTTGTGGAAAACACTGCCTTTCCCCTATATAGTGATCTCGAGGCCATTGTGGAACATCATTAGAGTATATATAAAAGAGATTTTCTCTTTCGGCTCTGTTGTGTTCCACTGGTCTCCGGAAACTTTGAAATGAGTTTTGAAATGAAGTGTGAGACTGACGATTTTGTTCTTTTCAAGCTTGTTTTTGCTATTCATTGTCTCTTGAGATTCCATATGAATAGTGGGATGGATTTGTCTTTCTTCAAAAGAAGAATCTGTTGAATCTTCTGTTTGAATCTGTTGATCACTTTGGCTAGTATTGGCATCTTGACAGTATTGACTTCCAATTCATGAACTTGGGACATCTTTGCATTTATTGTGTCTTTTCTAATATTTTTCAGCAGTCTTTTTGGTTTTTAATGTATAAATCTTTCCCTTCCTATATAACTTTATGCCGAAGTACTTTATTTTATTTTTTTGATTCTCTTCTAAATGGGGTGGTTTTCTGAGCTTCTTTTTTGATTGTTCATTGTCAGTATTTAGAAACTCAATTAATTTTTAAACTTTTTTTCATTTCAAAAAATTTATTTATTTATTTATTTATTTATTGGCTGCGTTGGGTCTTTGTTGCTGCACATGGGCTTTTCTCTAGTTGCGGTGAGTGGGAGCTACTCTTCCTTGTGGTGCGCGGGCTTCTCATTGCGGTGGCTTCTCTTGTGTTGGGTCTTTGTTGCTGCACATGGGCTTTTCTCTAGTTGCGGCGAGCGGGGGCTACTCTTCCTTGTGGTGCGCGGGCTTCTCATTGCGGTGGCTTCTCTTGTTGTAGAGCGTGGGCTCTAGGCACGCGGGCTTCAGTAGTTGTGGTGCACGGGCTCTAGAGCTCAGGCTCAGTAGTTGTGACACACAGGCTTAGTTGCTGTGCAGCAGGTGGGATCTTCCTAGACCAGGGCTTGAACCTGTGTCCCCTGCATTGGCAGACAGATTTTTAACCACTACATCACCAGGGAAGTCCCGAAACTCAATTGACTTTTGCACGTTGATTTTTTTACTTTTTTTTCTGGCCGCATAGCTCGGCATGTGGGATCTTAGTTCCCAGACCTGGGATGGAACCCTTGCCCTGTGCAGTGGAAGTGTGGCGTCTTAACCACTGCACCGCCAGGGAAGTCCCTGCATGTTGATTTTATATCTTGTAATTTGGGGGGAATTGTTTCATTTTTTCTAGCAGGGTTTTTTTTTGCAGAATCTTTAGAGTTTTCTACGTAATTAGATCATGTCAGTTGTCAACAGATAATTTTGCTTCCTTTTGCTGTTGGGATACCTGTTGTCTCTTTTCATGCCTATGTGTTCTTGCTAGAACTTCCAGGTATATGGAAATATTGAGAGCCTGTATCCTTGTTTTGTTCCTGATCGTAGAGGAAAAGCTTTCATTCTTTCACCATTGCATCTGATGAGAGCTCTGAGGAACTGCTTCGTTGAAGCATGGTTTTCAGCATAGTTTTGTACCTTTTCCTTGGAAAGAACATGCATAAGATATCATGATATTGAATCCAAGTTCATGTGCCTGTCGTTCAGTGAAGGCAAACAAACAGAAACGTTGGAGTTTGGAGCAATGAAAGGCTTATTATCTGAGGTGGCACTAACCAGGAAGATAGGAGACCCAGGCTTGACTCAAATCCATCTTGCTGGCTGGCCAGGGTGTAAGATTTTTAAAGGCAAAAGGAGGAGGGGAGGGGAGTGTCTGTGATCCCAGGTTTCCTATAAGATCTAAGCTGCAGACTTTGGGGCACCACATTGTGACTTCCTTTGTGATTATTCTGTATGTGCCTGCAAAACAAGCTCTTAAATCACCATCTTGGGATTCCTTAACTTCTTTCTAGGAGAGAGCAAAGGCATTAGTTGAGATACTTTATTATTTACTTAGAGCCAATATGACAGGTTAAGAATTTCAGTTCTCAATTCACCCTACGGGTGTCATCAATTTTTAAATCTTTTTGGGGCCAGGTGGATGAAGCTGCAGTTAGGGGTCGTAAGTCAAGGTATCGGTTTAAGCTACCCATCATGGGAAAGATTATGCTGGACTTGCTTTTCCTTTGTTTCTGTGTCCCCTCACTCTCCTAATAGTAACGGCTTGAATCTGCTCTTTGGGTCTCCGGTAAAGTCTAGGAGACAGCCTTTTTCTATGAACAAGAAACGGGGACACGGAAAGGCTGGCAGGGCCCCACAGAGTCTTCCTCAGCCTCAGTCCCCCCCACACCCTTTTTGATACCCTCAGTCTTTTTTTTTTTTTTTTTTTTTTTTTTTGTGGTATGCGGGCCTCTCAAAGCCCCTGGAGAACATTTTATGTATTCATTCTTTTTTTTTTTTTTAATAAATTTATTTATTTTATTTAATTTTGGCCACGTTGGGTCTTTGCTGCTGTGCGTGGGCTCTCCCTAGCTGCGGCAGCGGGGGCCATTCTTCATAGCGGTTCGCGGGCTTCTCATTGCGGTGGCTTCTCTTGTTGCGGAGCACAGGCTCTAGGCCCGCGGGCTTCAGTAACTGTGGCCGCGGGCCCTAGAGCGCAGGCTCAGTAGTTGTGGCGCACGGGCTTAGTTGCTCTGCGGCACGTGGGACCTTCCCGGACTAGGGCTCGAACCCGTGTCCCCTGCATTGGCAGGCGGATTCTTAGCCACTGCGCCACCAGGGAAGCCCAATATGTATTCATTCTTAATTGTGATTTCCAGATGATGGTTGTTTGGTGTGTATTCTACAATACAACTGACCTGCACTACTTGTTAATGTTGTAAAATGCCTTTTATTTATGGGTACATAGTTTTATAGCATATATTTAGAAAAATATTTTGTCTTAAAAATTGTTTTATCAAATCTTTATTTTCTCTATCATATATTAAGTTTTCAATCCTAAACAGCCAATTAATTAGATTATTTATTAGGTAAGCTTGTTTGGATTATTTAGCATTACAGTATATTGTCTTTTTTTTAGCATTTATGTATGTACAGTAAGTATGCAGAATTTATGATATTGTATTCTTCTTCTCAATTATGAGACAGTGATATGTTTAATGTTAATTGGTATGTGCTTTGGGTTCATGGTGGAAAAATACCCTTTCTTCGATAGCTGATGTCCAGTGTGAGTGTTTTTGACATAGGGTTTGTGAAACAAGGCTACCTTAAAATTAAATTGAATTTTATGTTATTACTCTTTCTTTAGTAAAGAATTCTATTCCTTTAGTGTTTCTAAAAATTTTAAGATCATTGTTGGGAAGTTTCATAACTCTGTTTGGTATAAGTATTACTTTTGGTGTAATGTATATTCAACATGAAACATTTATTTATGGACTGTAATGAATAGGATAACCATGGTTCTTTATATCTTGTAGATCTCTCTCCTATAAATGTGATCAAGCAGTTACAACCAAAAATGAGCAGCAATATAGGAGAAGTATTCCAAACAGTGATGTTGGGAAGACCTGAAAGTCATGAAATCAAACATTTTTACCTCAGGGAAATGCATGAAAATATTTATGACTTTGAGTCTCAGCAGAGAGGTGATGAAAGAAATTATAAAGAAATGCCTATAACTCATAACAAAAATCTCACTGATGGAAGACATTGCCATTGTAGATGGGATGCAGGAATCAAGCCCATTGGAAACAGGCTTGGATTAAACTTTCAGGATGAACTCCATATAATGAGAAGTGAAGGAGAAATTTATGAATTTAATCAAGCTGACAAGAAAATCAACAGTAGTGTCTCATCTTCACCACTTCACATAATTCCTCTTAGTGTTCAAACCAGTATTTCTAATACAAATGAGAATGATTTTATGCATCCCTCAATACTGACACAAGACAAGACAGCCCACAGCAAAAGATGTTACAAGTGTAATGAGTGTAACAAAACCTTCCTTAACAGCTCAAACCTCACTAGACATCAGAGAATCCACACAGGAGTGAAAGTGTATAAACGTGATATATGTGGTAAAACCTTTGGTCAAAATTCACACCTTGTCGGTCATGGGGAAAGTCATGCTGTAGAGAAATGTTACAAGTGTAATGAGTGTGGCAAAACCTTCAGTCGTGGCTTATACCTCACTCAACATCAAATAATCCACACAGGAGAGAAACCATATAAATGTGATGTATGTGGCAAAGTCTTCAGTCGAAATTCAGTCCTTGCAAATCATCAGAGAATTCATACTGAAGAGAAACCATACAGATGTAATGAATGTGGAAAAACCTTTAATCACCGTTCAAACCTCATTAGACATCAGAAAATTCATACAGGAAAGAAGTTATATGAATGTGATGTGTGTGGCAAAGTCTTCAGTCAAAATTCAAACCTTGCAGTTCATCGGAGGGTTCATACTGGGGAGAAACCTTATAAATGTAATCAGTGTGGCAAGCTGTTTAGTCTATATGCAACCCTTGCAAGCCATCAGAGAGTTCATACTGGAGAGAAACCTTACAGATGTATTGAGTGTGGAAAAACCTTTAATCACCGCTCAAACCTCATTAGACATCAGAAAATTCATACAGGAAAGAAGTTATACTGACTTTCTCCCCCTACCTCTTCAGAACAGTTTCTTGGAGCTATCTGAGACATTGTCTCCTAGATTATAGGCCTCATTTTGCCCCAAATAAAACAACTCACAACTCTTGGATTGTGCATTTTTTTCAGTTGACAGTCTCATAAAAAGAAAAATATATTTTCTGTCTTTATTTTGCTTTCTCTTTTAGTGATATCTATATGATGATGGATGCTTACTAAACTTATTGATAACTATTTCAATATACGAAAGTCAGAACATCATGCTGTACACCTTTAACTCATACAGTGATGTATGTCAAATACATCTCAATAAAACTGGGGGAAAACGTTTTCAGAGGCAAGCAAAACACTTTGGGCAAAAAAAGAAACAATGAACAATGGAATTTAGAAAATTTTTCAGAGTGTATTTCTCTTTTTAAAGCAATGGTTAGTGACGGAAATTACCACATGGCTCAGTCTTCCAGTCTCAGGGCTCTGGGATTTGTCTCTGAGTCTCTGGAACCGACACGAGTTGTCGTTCGGCCTGGCTGAATGAGGAACAGAAAGGAAAAACTGTTTTGTAGGGTGTCAGCATGAATGCCCCATTCTACCCAGGGAGCATTTCATATTTCTCATTCTAGTTTGTAATATAGAGGCAAGTTCAGCTCTTCTTTCCTTGAACTGCCTAAATTGATTCTTTTTTTAAAGAACGAATTTTATTTATTTGTTTTTGGCTGTGTTGGGTCTTCGTTGCTGCGTGCGGGCTTTCTCTAGTTGCGTCGAGTGGGGGGTACTCTTCATTGCGGCGCACAGGCTTCTCATCACGACGGCTTCTCTTGTGGAGCGTGGGTTCTAGGCGCACGGGCTTCAGTAGTTGTGGCACGTGGGCTCAGTAGTTGTGGCTTGTGGGCTCTAGAGCACAAGCTCAGTAGCTCTGCAGCATGTGGGATCTTCCCGGACCAGGGATCGAACCCGTGTCCCCTGCATTGGCAGGCGGATTCTTAACCACTGTGCCACCAGGGAAGTCCCCTAAATTGATTCTAATTGCAGGAAATGTTCCCGGATGGAACTAGCCCCTCACAACAACCACTTGGGTAGAAGGGGTGTAATCTGGAGGGCAGAGAGGGAGCAGGTGGGGGAAAAAAGAGACAGAAATACATAGAGATTTAGGGCAATCAGAAGGTTGGGGAGAAAGAGCATCAAGAGGGGGAACAGGTTGCAGAGTGGCGCAGGACAGGTGTGAGGGAGGAAATAGGAGGGCAGGAACAGCAGGAGAGCAGAGGGGAAGAGAAACAGAGACAAAAAGTTAAAATAGGGAGACAGATAAACAGAATGAAGTGGAAACACAGAAGTGCAGGTAGAGGGGAGAAACTAGATCCAGATGGGTAGTGATTTCTTTGGATGTGGATTAATCTGCAGTGTATATTTTGTGGCTAGAATATAGTAAATTTAAAATTTGCTCAAATTATACAGATGAGGAGAATTGCAAAACTCCTGTCTACAAGGCCTTTGCATTTTGTAAATATTTGTACATTTAACGTGCCTGAGGCAATTCCAATCTGGATCCATCTGACTCTGAGTCCCCCGTTCCTGAGGGCTGAGGTCTGGGCTGAGAGTGAGGGGATCTACCTGCATGGGGATGGATCAGGGCCTGGTGTGTGACTTGAAGGGGATTGCTGGGTACAGCTGGATAAATAAATTTATATAAATATATAAATCAAATTATTTTTAAATAATGAGTTTAATTTCCACAATTTGGGGAATTTTCTGGTTTCCTTCTGCTGTTTTAGTTTAATTTCATTGTGATTAGAGAACATACTTTTTATGATCTCAATCTCTTAACATTGTTAAGATCTGTTTTTTGGCCTAACATGTGGTCTGTCATGGAGAATGTTCCATGTGTGCTTCAGAAGCATGTTTCTGCTGCTCTTGGGTGGAGTGATCTGTATGTGTCCGTTATGTCTACTTGGTCTATAGTGTTGTTTAAGTCCTCTGTTTCCTTATTGATCTTCTCTTTGATTCCATCCATGAGTAAACCTGGGCCTTTGGAGTCTCCCATGCTGTTTCTGTCTTCATTGCTGTTAATGTTTGCTTCCTTTTTCTTGGAGATCTAATGTTATATGTGTATATATTTTTATTTCTTCTATCTTTTTGTTAAATTGACCCTTTTATCATTATATAACGTTCTTTGTGTTCATTTTTTTCTGATATTATGTAGTCACCACTGCTCTCTTTTTAGGATGGACTGTCTTTTCCATCCTTTCACTTTTCGCCTTTCCATGTCCTTCGATTTGTGAATGTTCAGCTTTTAACTCTCTCACAGGCTGTTTCTGTGTCTCTCACTCTCTGTTTTCCTCCTCTTACTTTCTTTAGTGGTCCCTGCTCAGGCACCCTGTACAGTGGTGAAAGGCAGGAGCCCTGGCCAGCACCCTTCCTTCCACTGTAACTTCAGAGGGTTACATCGAGGGTCTCCTTCTCGTCATGATGTTTGGTTAAAATGTATTTTTAAAATAACAATATATCTTTCCAATATACTTTTTTCATGATTTTTAATTCTCCAAGTTCATAACTTTGTTATTGTAATATTTTTCATAATCTGTGAAAATAGTGTATAATACTATTA
Source organism: Physeter macrocephalus (assembly GCF_002837175.3). NCBI lineage: Eukaryota > Metazoa > Chordata > Mammalia > Artiodactyla > Physeteridae > Physeter > Physeter macrocephalus. The sequence goes on from NC_041230.1 coordinate 2,023,774, forward strand.
CCTTTTCTCGTGAATCTATGTTTTATTAGAAAAAACAGAGAAACTCTGGCTGTTTTTAATGCCCATGTACGTAAGTTATAATGGATAAAATAGTATTTATATTTTTGAATATAGTTATTGAGATTGGAGTTAAAATATTTTGTTTTTTTCACGGTTGTACCATTTTTTTAAATTAGGCTATTATAGAATCATGTTGACAAACTAAATTCAGTAGAGTTGATACATTTTCATTGTCTGAAAGATGCTGAAATACATATGAATAAAACGATGGTTAATAAAATTGAAAATCTGTCAAGAAACAATTCCTCTCATTTCAGTTTTTTAGTGTGGACATGTGTGTGCATAAGTTCATGGATGTGCAAGTCAACCATGTTATATATCTTTTTAATTAATTTATGGCTGCGTTGGGTCTTCGTTGCTGCGCGCGGGCTTTCTCTAGTTGCAGCGAGCAGGGGCTACTCTTCGTTGCAGTGCACGGGCTTCTCATTGCGGTGGCTTCTCTTGTTGCGCAGCACGGGGTCTAGGCACGTGGGCTTCAGTAGTTGTTGCTTGTGGGCTGTAGAGCACAGGCTCAGTAGTTGTGGCACAGGGGCTTAGCTGCTCCGTGGCATGTGGGATCATCCCGGACCAGGGCTCGAACCTGTGTCCCCTGCATTGGCTGGCGGATTCTAAGCACTGCCCCACCTGGGAAGACCCTAAACCATGTTATATACCTTTTATAGTCTAATTTATATCTTTGAATTTATATCTTCAAATTTATATCTTTATTTAAATCCTCTGTGTCTCCCAGAGTCTGCTAATTCCTGAGAATGGGTGGATATAGGACTCCAAACACCCGAAGGACTAAGGTCCTAAAATCACCACTTAGTCTGCCTGCGTCAGGAGTGTTGGTGGTCACAGCGGAGGTTTGGGTGGAGCCAGGAGCAGTGTAGCCTGTGCCGGGGGTCAGAGAGCAAGGAGGGTGGAAGCGCAGCCCGGCCAGGAGGGTGAGAGGGGGTGGGGGGGTGACGTGGGGACAGAGAAAGGGGTGACGCCTGGCGGGGTCTGAGGGGCCGTGGCTGTCACAGCTCGGGGCAGGGATGCTCCTGACCATCTACGCAGCACCCACGGCACAGCCGAGGTTGAGAGGCTCTGGTGTGAAGAATCCCCAGCCTGTCTCAAGCACCGCTGAGTTCACAGCAGGGTCCAACACTCCACTGTGGGTTCATTTGCAGTGCCCTTAACAAGGTTGGATCCAGCACTTCCTGAGCTTGAGTGAGTCAATTAGGCAGAATTGACCTCAGAATCAGTGAGGGAAAATTAGCCTAGTGACTCCTCACCCAGGGTAGATTCTAGGGATGCCCTTGAATTTAGGTGGTGCCCTTCCAATAGCCGCACTGGCCGCATTTTTAGTAGGAGGAGGTGGCAAAACCCCTCTTAGAAGACCATGCTTATTTCTAGTGGTTTTGGTTTCTGAAACAGTGAATACTCTTCAGTGCCACTTTGAAACAGTATCCTTTCAAAGTACTGTGTGGGGGGCATGCCCTCTTCGGCACACACTCACCCTGCTGTCTTTTTGGAATCACCCCCTCCGCCCGCCCGTCCGCTTCCTGTCTCTGCACTGCTGATGACGGTCAGCCTGAGCCCAGCCCTCCCGTCTCCATGGAGCCCCTTGTGACCGGTCGGTTCCGGTTCCGGGCTCCCAGGAGACAGTGGCGGAGGCTGAGCTATCGCGCCATTTCTTCTGGAGACAGCGGTGACTGTGGTGGGGTGATAGTGGTCATGTTACCAAAACTTAAGTCCCTGTGCCTGACGCACAGTGGGGCCAAACAATAGCAAACGTCGGGGTTTGGAACAGAGAAAGGTTTGCCGCAGGCCCATGCAAGGAGATGGGTGGCTCATGCCTTAAAAACCCCAAACTCCCTGAAAGCTTCCAGCAAAGCCCTCTTCTAGGAGCGGTGATGACAGGAGTGGTTAGTTGTTGCAGACTTCGTGGTGGCAGATCCCTTGTACTTGAGGTCAGGTCATGGTCAGGTGAAGATGTTCCTGTAAACCTCCACCAGACAAATGTTACTCTCTGTCCTGACAAGAAAGGGGAAGGTGCCAAGGCACAACTTTCACCCTCCGAGGTCCAGGCCTGTTTAAGAGAAGGGGGTCCCTGCAGGGGGGCCAGTTACCCTGCGCCGGCGCATTCGTCCACAACCAGGTTTGGGTCCTCCCGCCAGTGCCCAGGCCTGGCTGAAGAAGCAGATCTCAGTTGGCAGCTCCCTCAGGGCCAGGTCCCCAGACCCTGCCCAGCTGTGATCGCTGAGAGAGCCAGGCACCCAGGACCCAACTGGCCCTCCGGCTCCTCTGGCCGCCTAACGGCAAGGGGCCAGGTCCCGCAGACAGCGGCCCATGCAGACTGCCGCTGCCATTAGGTCGCAGAGGCGGGGATGGGGGAGAGGGTCACCGCTGCCTCAGGGCCCGGGCAGTGGGCGGCCTTGGCGAGGGCTCTGGATCCCCGCAAGACACACCCCCAGCCCGTTCCCTCGGCCTCCTAGCTCACCTGCCGGCCCAAGGAGAGGGGGAGGGGAGAAGGCCGGGATCCCTCTCTTACTTCACTCTCCGCCTGACGACCACCACTCCGCAGACATTTGGCTGAATGGGTCCACTAAATGTCACTCATTGACAGTTGGTCGCTTGAGGGAGGGGCTCACTGTGGCGCCGACCAATGGCTGAACGGGAGCTCTAAGGCCACTCCAACCATCCCTTCAGTGGTCTCCTGGTAACCGTTGCCTGGTAACGGAGATGGGGGCCACAGCGTGCGCCAAGGGCCCTGTGCTAAGGGCTGCGCACTGCTGGGCTCTATGACAGTGTGATCGTCTCCAGGTCTCCACCTGCACCACTCTGCGTTTCCATTTCATTCTGTTTATCGGTCTCCCTGGTGCTTTCTATGTCTCTGTCTTTTTGTTCCCCTCTAGTCTCCTGCTGTTTCTCCCCTCCTATTTTCTCACTCCTGTCCTGCCCCACTCTGCAACTTGTGTCCCCTATTGATGCTTTCTCCCCGACCTTTCTGATGACCTACATCTCTATGTATTTCTGCCTCTTTCTTCCCCCATCTCTGCTCTCTCTCTGCCCTCTGGTTACACTCCTTCTATCCTTGTTACACTACCTCCCTCCTCCCTTTCTGGCGCCCCAGGTGGCTGTGCTTCCTTCCTGCTCTCTCTCTCTGCTCTAGTAGTATTCTTCCTCTCCTTCTCTCCCAGCACCATGATGCTCTGAAGGCCATAGTTCCACCTTTTATCCTCTCCCGGACTCTGTGTGAAATGCCTCACCATTGTTACCACTCTCCTACCACTGATCCAGAGACCCTCTCTCCCTTTGTTGCTCTCCAATCCCTGGAGATCCGGCTTTTTAATTGAGTTCTCTATTTTATTCACTTGCTACCTTACAGGCTTAATCACTTTCACTTTATTGTCTATTTACAAGTCCCTCTATGTTCCCATTGGTTCTCCCTCATTCTTTATCCTCCTCAGTTTTCCTGTTTCTCTCAGTCGCTCTCTGTGTCTGCTTCTCCTGATCCCCCTCGTCCCTGTATTTATGAGGATGGCGACTGAATAAGACGCCCGCATACTGGAAGAGACCGTTTGGAACTCACAACCGAAGAACACTTGTGTGTTCTTGTGTGCTGGCCCAGGTCACCTCCCACTAGACGGGGTCAGAGAAAGGGCTGACCAGGAAGGGGAGGCGTGCGGAGCAGAAAGACCGGTCTAAGACGCGAGGACAGAGGGGCTGGGAGGGAGAGGGGCGGGCTCTCCAGAATCCCAGGACCGGGGAGAGAACGCGGCCTCTCCTGGAGCGGGGGGACCGGCGCTGCCCTCCAGGGGCCGAAGGGGCGAGGCTGGCGGGGCTCGAATCCACCTCGCGGAAGAGGACGTTACGTGGGGGCGCGCGGAGGTAGTAAAGGGTTTCAAGAAGGAAAATGTAGAAAAAGGCGGTTTCTACGTGGACCGAAAGCGGAAAAGGCAAGGGCTTCGGTACTGGCCTCAGAGAAATTTAAAACCCAAAGGGAAACGGTCCGCGATCTGTAATACTGACGTCTGGATTTACATGAGGAGGAGGGGCGGGAGTGGGAATTAAAAGACCACAATGACTTCAAAAGACCACAATGACTTCAATGATGGAGTAAAAGGACCGCGAAGCACAGATTTAAACTAGAAAAGAGAAACTTACGCTGGGCAGTGTGACCTTCGTGCCAAGCATTTCACTTCCGGGTCCGTAGAGAAGTGCGCTTGCGCGTGGTGAAGAGGCGGGGCGGCCGGGGCGGGGCCTGGGCGGAGCGCTAGCGTCGGGATTGGGGGGCGGTGAGGGGAACCCGGATCTGGGAAGGGAACGCGGGGCGTGGGGCGGGGAAGGGGAAGCGGAAAGGGGCGGGCTCGGAAGGTGCTTCCCCGTGCTTGACGGGATTATTCTAAGTTGCAGTCTGTAACAGTTTTAAGGTAAAGCTTACGTTTGTGGGGGCCAGTTATGTCGGAGACCAAGATGTATTCTCTAAACAAGTTGAAAACGGTTTAAATAGAAGCTATTTTTGCCAACAGGTTGCTCTCATGTCCTGTTAATGAGGCCAAAGATATTCAGGTTTCTGGAAATGCGGGCCTCCCAGAGTGGTTGACATGCGGCAGAGGTTGGCTCCAGGAAGATTTTGTGAAATTAGAATTAATTTAAGCAGTTTAAGGAAACAAGAACTGAACTTGTCTCTGTATTACACACTAGAAGGAGAAATACAAAACTCTCCCTGTGTTGAATGGGCTATTTCATACTGACACCCTGAAGAATAGCTTTTCGGTTTCTATTCCCCTTTCACACCAGAGGCCAATTTCAACAATCTGCTCAGTTCCAGAGACTCAGAGACAAGACCTGGAGTCTGAGACTGTCGGACTAAAGCAAGTGATACTTTAGGTCACTAACCATTGGCTTAAAAAGAGCAAAACGTTTTTAAAAATTGTTATGTATTGGCACTTGGCAACTAAGCTCCTGCGCCACAACTACTGAGCCGACGCACCACAACTACTGAAGCCCGCGCACCTAGAGCCTGGTGTTCCACAACAAGAGAAGCCTCACCGCAACGAAGAGTAGCCCTCTCTCTCTGCAACTAGAGAAATGTCCACGCGCAGCAATGAAGACCCAACGCAGCCAAAAATTAAAAAAAAATAAATAATAAAAACATTTACTAGAGGGCTTCCCTGGTGGCGCAGTGGTTGAGAGTCCGCCTGCCGAATCAGGGGACAGAGGTTTGTGCCCCGGTCCGGGAAGATCCCACACGCCGCGGAGCAGCTGGACCCGTGAGCCATGGCCGCTCAGCCTGCGCGTCCGGAGCCTGTGCCCCGCAATGGGAGAGGACACAACAGTGAGAGGCCCGCGTACCGCAAAAAAAAAATTAAAAAAAATGATTTGCTGTTTTAGCCTAAATTTTGTTTTTTTAAATTTTTTAAATTAGCATCCATCGTTTAATATAGATAAAGTAAAAGGAGGAAGGGCAATAAGAGAAAAAAAATTTTCTTTTGGTGAGAACTGCCTTATTTCATAAAATGCTTATCCAATTCCACACTTGTGCTGAATTACCTTCAAATATCTTTGAGAAAAACTTGTTTACATCATAATATATTTAAGTCAATAGCTAAATATAATGCAATTTCAAATTCCCTTTATGTTCATTATGAGAGTAATTAGAAATTTACCTTTGATTTTTAAACTGTAATGTATATTAGCTCTTTATGTTCTATTGCTGAAAGTTCTGTCAAGGGTGGATAACAGAGCCTGTAAAATATATAGTATTCAGAAGACAATGGGATTTATTTTCATCTAAGGAATAATTAACTTTGCCGTATTTCTAAGGGCGTTTAGTGGGGAGGTCCATATTCTCTTTAATATGAACCCTAAAGAAAGTAAAAGTAGATTATCAACTATGCAGTAACTTCATTTTTTTTTTTCAGTAACTTCATTTCTGCCCTCAGTATTTCTATGGCAATATGAGTCATTAAACATTCACTACAGGGGCTTCCCTGGTGGCGCAGTGGTTAAGAATCTGCCTGCCAATGCGGCGGATATGGGTTCCAGCTCTGATCCGGGAAGATCCCACATGCCACAGAGCAACTAAGCTCCTGCGCCACAACTACTGAGCCCACGCACCACAACTACTGAAGCCCGCGCACCTAGAGCCTGGTGTTCCACAACAAGAGAAGCCTCACCGCAACGAAGAGTAGCCCTCTCTCTCCGCAACTAGGGAAATGTCCACGCGCAGCAATGAAGACCCAACGCAGCCAAAAATAAAAAATAAATAAATAATAAAAACATTTACTAGAGGGCTTCCCTGGTGGCGCAGTGGTTGAGAGTCCGCCTGCCGAATCAGGGGACAGAGGTTCGTGCCCCGGTCCGGGAAGATCCCACGTGCCGCGGAGCGGCTGGGCCCGTGAGCCATGGCTGCTGAGCCTGCGCGTCCGGAGCCTGTGCTCCGCAACGGGAGGGGCCGCAACAGTGAGAGGCCCGCGTACCGCAACAAAACAAAACAAAACAAAAAAAAATTTACTAGAAATTATGTTTTCCTACAGGTGGAAGATTTTGTCCATAGAGAAATGGCAATCAATTGTCTACAATTGATGTTTACATAGGGATATTAGCATATTTAAAATGTTTTCAGACAAAATGAGCAGAATGTCCTGGTGTAACACAGTATGCAAACAACATCACATTTTTAAAAGATGCAGTGACTGGACTAAATTTTAGGATGTATAGATAATTCTGTATTATGCAACATTTGAAATTAGCTGTGTTGGCAAAAAAGACGTTTCAGTGTGGACTTCCATGATTCCGGTCAAGGAGGAGTCAATGGTGGAACATTTCATTAAACACAGAACAATAGAGAAGCTGATTATAAGGCAAAGTCATGATCCATTTTTTTTTTTTGGATCCATTTTTTTAAATGAGGAATTTTGTTGCTTACATAATTATCAAGGCAGCCAAATTAGCATATTTACAAGAAAAAGGAAATTTCCTAAATCACAGGAAGATTTTGATACAGGTCACCCTGTGATATCGTTATGAAACATACAAATTATTCAGGATTCAAAAATGTGAAAAACACAAGGATATAGTATGACGTGTCCTTAAAAATTAAAGAATATACATTTCTGAGTCCGGGTGGAAGGACCGAAATATTTGCCACTCTCAAACTTAGATAAGGATAAATTTTACCAGAAAGGATTATTACCAGGATTCCCTGGCCGTCTAGTTGTTAGGACTACACGCTTCCACTGCAGGGAACACGGTTTGATCTTTAGTCCAGGAACTAAGATCCCATAAGGCGCACTGCGCGGCCAAAAAAAAAAAAAAAGATTCTTACCATAGAATGTTGCAACCACAAAATTTGTAAAGCCTCAAAATTCAGACAAAAGAAGAGCTTTTCTTTTATACCCAGGACTAAACAAGGTAGGAAAACTGCCATATGGCGGAGTGGATGAGCACATGGCAGGAGCCTCAGTTTCTCAGGTGATGTTTTATGCTGAAGTCACTTACTCTTGGGTGCAGATACTCTGGCAGGAAGGTTGCTCTGAATTACAAAGCTCAAAAGTGGTCCAAAAATTAAGGCATTTGGGAGAGGAGAAAAGCTTAAAAATTTTTTTGATTAAATCATCTTAACAAGCATTGTGTCCACTTACCTAAGGACCAACAAATCAGTAATCGTTGATAAGGCAATGGATGGGAATTTGTCAGATTCCTTTCTTGCTGTTTCCAAAGTAAACAAGGGGGCTATCATACGTCTTACTGAAATTAAAGAGGAAGTGTAGTTCTTAGCTCGTAAGCTGTTACCGTCAGCAGAAAAGAAGAAAAGTTCTTTTACCTTTGCTATTTTCCAGAGTTCCAGGATTGAAGTAAAGTCTAACATTGTCACCACATAATGTGACATCAAGCAAAATTAAAAAAATAAATACACATGTTACATTTGGATAATGGAATATTAGAAAATTTAAACTAATAATGATAATAACAGACGTACCCAAGAACCTCAGCGTTTATGCCTTTGAATGGCATTGAAGGACCCTGCATGCTCCTGTGCCTGTGTTGTGTCTATTCCTGTCACATGCAAGAGGAATTAAGTCTCTTAGTTTTAATTTGTATTTGTCCTTACAACACACACATAGAAAAGGCAGCAAGTGTGACCTTAAAGTTGACCAAAAGACAATTTCAGTTGATTGAAAAAAGTAGATGCCATTCGGCTTAATTTCAATCATATTTATGAAATAACAATTTACCTCCTGATTGTAACAGATCAACAAATTAAATATAAAGAACCAAAGGCTTAATATGTGTTAAAAAAATTTTTTTTACATTGATGTTATAAAGCAATGCTTTTGACTTAAACTGTCAGATTCCCCTTGACCTACACTCCCTGGACCAGAGTTGGTCTCTGCCTCCTGGGTTTTAGGGGAATAGAAATGGAAATGATGTTCTTATACCTTTAGTATGAAAACGCTCAGTCAGCACGAGTAGAGTTTTGCATTTCATCTTTCAATTTCCGTTCCCTACAAAGACAACTTAAGTGAATGAGCCTGTTCTGGGTGTAGTCAGCACCCACACTGACCCTCCACCTAGAACCCTAGACACCCTGCATCCCACAGCTGAGTCCCAGTGTACCTGTCTCCACCCACTCATGCCCGGATGTCTTTCTTTCTTAGTCTATCATGTCTTTGCAGTGAATCATAAATCTTTACTTCTTGCCCTCTGCTTTCTTTCTTTCTTTCATTTTTGGAACCCGTGCTGCAGTGGAAGCCTGGAGTCTTAACCACTGGACCACCAGGGAAGTCCCCCCAATTTTTCATTTGAACAGTTCTTTTTTCAATTTAAGAAGGAAAACAAACAAAACAAAACAAAACCGTGTTCAATATGTGGCCCCAAACGATATCTGTAAGCATTTTCCTTGATTGTTTCAAACATTACTTTGAAATAAGGAGGAAGGAGCCGTACTCCTCAGGACACCACAGAGACTCCAAGAGATCCAGAAGGCAATGATCCAGTTCAGTTAGGCAGAAGGAAACCCCCAGGTGCAGAACAGAAGGAAGCCCGGTGCTGCCCCCAGAACCTTCCTTTTTCCTGACCAAACCTCCATATAAGCCCTGAATTCACCCCTACTCATTCCCTGCTCTCTTGCCACTGTCCTGTCCTTACTCCTCACTGTATGTTGCTTCAGGATCAGAAACACTCCCAGGTTTCTGCAAACCCTAAAACGATCTATTTATATTTTTTAATCACAGAGCCTAATCAGCAACTGCCTACATGCTTACCCCTCTGCCCCAGCTAGTGATTGTTTTTACTCTTTAGATCAGAACAGCTCCACTATGATAGTTTCCTTGGTAACCCTTGAACCAAGTTTAGGTCAATTCCCCCACCAACTGGTAACCTACCTCTTCCCCTCCAATAGCGAAGACTGCTGCCCTGTCCTGCCTGCCTGCCTTCTGCTGTACAAGGCGGGGTGTCATTTCAGGACCTTGCTTCAGACCTGTAAAACCACTGATGTGTCTGTCACTGTCTCCGGGCTCTTTCTTAGGTCTTGAGGTTGTGCAATTACAAGGCTTGCAGGCCTTCGGGATGCAGCCCAACAGGGCTCCTGGGTGAATGGGGAATAGAAACAGAAATGCTGTTACTGTTTCTTAAGAGAAACTGCAATGCATGTCAGTATGAAACTGTCCATTCTACTCAGGGAGAGTTTTGCATTTCACATTCTCATTTGTAATCCCTATACAAACCACTCTGTTTTTTGTTTTCTTCAGCCAACTAAATTAATTCTCTTTTTAAAAAATGTGAAGTATATTTGATTTACAATGTTACATTAGTTTCAGGTATATAGCACAATGATTCAGTTATCTATATATATATTCTTTTTGAGATTCTTTTCCCTTATAGTTTATTACATAATATTGAGAATAGTTCACCATGCTATATGGTAGGTGCTTGTTGGTTATCTATTTTATATATGGTAGTGTGTATATGTTAATCCCAAACTCTTAATTTATTGCTTCCTGACTCTCCCTTTCCCCTTTGGTAATCATAAGTTTGTTTTCTATGTCTGTGAGTCTCTTTTTATTTTGTAAATAAGTTCATTTGTACCTTTTTTTTTTTTAAGATTCCACATATAAGCCATATCACATGATATTTGGCTTTTTCTGTCTGGCTTACTTCACTTAGTATGATAATCTCTAGGTCCATCCATGTTGCTTCAAATGGCATTATTTCATTCTTCTTTATGGCCTAGTAGTAGTCCATGGCATATATATATATATATATATATATATATATATATATGACATCTTCTTTATACATTCACCTGTTGATGGACAGTTAGGTTGCTTCCATGTCTTGCCTATTATAAATAGTGCTGCTATTAACATTGCAGTGTATCTATCTTTTTGAATTAGTGTTTTTCTTCATTTTTTTAATTTATTTTATTTTATTTTATTTATTTATTTTTTTTCTGGTACGCGGGCCTTTCACTGTTGTGGCCTCTCCCGTTGCGGAGCACAGGCTCTGGACGCACAGGCTCAGTGGCCATGGCTCACGGGCCCAGCCGCTCCGTGGCATGTGGGATCTTCCCGGACTGGGGCACAAACCTGTGTCCCCTGCATCGGCAGGCGGATTCTCAATCACTGCACCACCAGGGAAGCCCCTGGGTGTTTTTTTAAAAAATAAATTAATTTTATTTATTTATTTTGGCTGCGTTGGGTCTTTGTTGCTGCCCATGGGCTTTCTCTAGTTGCAGAGAGCGAGGGCTACTCTTTGTTGCGGTGCACGGGATTTTCACTGCAGTGGCTTTTCTTATTGTGGAGCCTGGGCTCTAGGTGCGCGGGCTTCAGTAGTTGTGGCAAGTGGGCTCAGTAGTTGTGGCATGTGGGCTCAGTAGTTGTGGCTCACGGGCTCTAGAGTGCAGGCTAAGTAGTGGCACACGGGCTTAGTTGCTCCTCAGCATGTGGGATCTTCCCGGACCAGGGCTTGAACCTGTGTCCCCTGCGTTGGCAGGCAGAGCCACTGCATAACCAGGGAAGTCCCTGTTGTTTTGATATTAAGTTGTATGAGCTGTTTTGTTTATTTTGGAGGTTAACCCTTTGTCAGTTGCATCATTTGCAAATATTTTCTCCCATTCTTTGGGTTGTCTTTTCGTTTTGTTTATGGCTTCCTTTTCTGTGCAGAGGCTTTTGAGTTTAATTAGATCCAATTTCTTTATTTTTGTTTTACTTTTCATTGCTCTAGTAGATGGCTGGGTGTTTTTTTAAAAAATAAATTAATTTTATTTATTTATTTTGGCTGCGTTGGGTCTTTGTTGCTGCCCATGGGCTTTCTCTAGTTGCAGAGAGCGAGGGCTACTCTTTGTTGCGGTGCACGGGATTTTCACTGCAGTGGCTTTTCTTATTGTGGAGCCTGGGCTCTAGGTGCGCGGGCTTCAGTAGTTGTGGCAAGTGGGCTCAGTAGTTGTGGCATGTGGGCTCAGTAGTTGTGGCTCACGGGCTCTAGAGTGCAGGCTAAGTAGTGGCACACGGGCTTAGTTGCTCCTCAGCATGTGGGATCTTCCCGGACCAGGGCTTGAACCTGTGTCCCCTGCGTTGGCAGGCAGAGCCACTGCATAACCAGGGAAGTCCCTGTTGTTTTGATATTAAGTTGTATGAGCTGTTTTGTTTATTTTGGAGGTTAACCCTTTGTCAGTTGCATCATTTGCAAATATTTTCTCCCATTCTTTGGGTTGTCTTTTCGTTTTGTTTATGGCTTCCTTTTCTGTGCAGAGGCTTTTGAGTTTAATTAGATCCAATTTCTTTATTTTTGTTTTACTTTTCATTGCTCTAGTAGATGGATCCAAAAAGATACTGCTCTGGTTAATGTTAAAGTGTTCTGCCTATGTTTTCCACTGTTCTGTACTTTTAGAATGTTTTATGCTTCTTCATGGGTACATAGTTTTATAAGAGGTATTTAGAAAGATATTTGGTTGATTAAATTGTTTTGTCAAATTCTTCACTTTCTTTGTGCTAGATTAGTTTTCCAATTCGAAACTGTCATGTGCTTTGGGGTCATGGTGGAAAAATACACTTTATTTGATAGCTAATACCAGTTTGTTTAATGTGAGTGTTTTTTTCATAGGTTGTTTGAAAATAGGGTGCCCTAAAATCATTAGAATTACCTCGGATCACTTTTTCTTTAGTAAAGAATCCTATTTTTTTTAAATTTATTTATTTTTATTTTTGGCTGCGTTGGGTCTTCGTTGCTATGCACTGGCTTTCTCTAGTTGCGGTGAGCGGGGGCCACTCTTCATTGTGGTGTGCAGGCTTCTCATTGTGGTGGCTTCTCTTGTTGCGGGGCATGGGCTCTAGGCATGCGGGCTCAGTAGTTGCAGCACACGGGCTCAGTAGTTGTGGCTTTCAGGCTCTAGGGTGTAGGCTCAGGCTCAGTAGTTGTGGCACACGGGCTCAGTTGCTCCGTGGCATGTGGGATCTTCCTGGACCAGGGCTCAAAACCGTGTCCCCTGCATTGGCAGGCGGATTTTTACCACTGCGCCACCAGGGAAGCCCCAAGAATCCTGTTTTCTTGCTTTATTACAGTTTTTAAGATCATGGTAGGTAGTTTCATAACTCTCTTTGAAATAAGTACTATTTTTAGTGTAGTATCATGTATGTAACTTGAAATATTTATTTATGAATTACAATGTGTTGGATACGTATGATTCTTTGTATCTTGTAGATATTTCTCATATACATGTGATCAAGAAATTACATCTAAAAGCAAACACTGATAGAGAAGAAGTATTCCAAACCATAATGCTGCGAATACATGAAAGGAATGAAATCAAACATTTTTACCTGAAGGTTGTCCAGGAAAATATTTATGACCTTGAGTCTCAGTGGAGAGGTGAGGTAAGAAATTACAAAGGCATGAATAAAACCCATAACCCAAATCTCACTGGTAAGAGAGATGGACATGGTAGAAGTACTGCAGGAGTTGAGCTTATTGAAAACAGCCTTGCCTTAAGCTTTTGGGATGACCTGCATATTTTTAAAAGTGAAGAGAAAATTGATGAGTTTAATCAAGCTGACAAGACTATTAGCAGTAATGCCTCATGTTCACCACTTCTAGGAATTTCTTCTGGTGTCCAAACCAACATTTCTAATATACATGGGAGTGAATTTATGCATCCATCATTACTGACAAAATACCAGAAAGCACCCAGGGAAAGACCTTACAAATGTAATCTGTGTGGCAAAACCTTTCTTCAGGGATCACACCTCAGTAGACATCAGATCATCCATACCAGAGAGAAATTACATAAATGTAATATATGTGAAAAAGTCTTTAGTCGAAATTCAAACCTTATGGTTCATCAAAGAATTCATACTGGAGAGGAACCTTACAAATATAATGAGTATGGCAAATCCTTTATTGTACTTTGAAATCTAACTTACTGTCAGGTAATCCATATTGGTGAGGGACTTTAAGCCAGGGTTTTAGCAAGTGTACACATCTTAGCTTCATTGGAAAAGTCATACTGGAGAAATATCAGGTAAATGTATTTACTTTGACCAGGCCTTTAGGCAACAAATTCATTCACCAAATAATTCATTCTGGAGATTATTACCTCACAAATGCGATGAATGGGAAAAACCTTTACTCGGGGCTCACATTTCATCAATCATCAGATAATCTATACTATACGCGACAGGACATTACAGATGTACTGAATATGGCAAAGCTTTTTGGTTGTGCCTTAAACTGAGGGTTCACCAAATATTTCATACTTTAAAATGCAATAGGGACTTCCCTGGTAGGGCAGTGGTTAAGAATACACCTGCCAATGCAGGGGACTCAGGTTTGAGCCCTGGTCCGGGAAGATCCCACATGCCACGGAGCAACTAAGCCAGTGCGCCACAACTACTGAGCCTGTGCTCTAGAGCCCGCGAGCGACAACTACTGAGCCTGTGAACCACAACTACTGAAGCCCGCGTGCCTAGAGCCCCGTGCTCTGCAACAAGAGAAGTCACCACAATGAGAAGCCCGCACACCGCAGTGAAGAATAGCCCCCGCTCTCTGCATCTAGAGCAGCTAGAGAAAGCCCACGCACAGCAATGAAGACCCAATGCTGCCAAAAAAAAAAAGTAAAGTAAATAAAATGCAATAAATATGGCAATGTTTCAAATTATTACTTACTTGTCACTAGATATCAGAATATTTATCCTGGAGAGAAACCACACAGATGTAATAAAATTTAATCACTTTCCTCATCACCCTGGTTGAATCCTGTTTCTTTTACCAACACAGTTTTATCCTGTCTTGGTGCTTTACACAAACGCTAAGAATGCACCATTAGGCTATCAGTGTGGAAAGAATCTATAGCAATTTCTTTCGAATATGGAATCAAACAACATATAATTTGGGGATTATATACTCATAATTTGTACTTGATTGTTCTCTCCACACTCTATTCCAGAATATTCAGACGGCTGTGATGCAAGTAGCATAGCAGTTTATTTCAGACTCTGAATTTTATTGACGTGCAAAAATTGAACAGGATAAATTTAAAGATCTGATTGGTTGTATTGAATGATTCATGAATTGGGCAGTATCCCACCTAGAAATTAAAGAGGTCCTAAACGGTGCTGTACAAATTGGAAAGCTTTTATAGGCAGTAACTTGGTGGGATAAGAATGTTATCAGTAAAAGAAAAGGTTCTTTCAAGCAAGGTCACCTTTTTTGGGGGAAAGTAGCACCAAAGTCTTAGTCTTATCCTGCAGATTACCTCATTAGTGTTCAGGAAATTCCAGAGTGATTGGTTTAAGGTGACATTCCTGCAAGGGGTGAAACTGCAATTACTTCTTGGTTTTGTGTCTTGGGGGCAAGTGACTCCACCTTGTGAATGTGTGTGTCACCTCATCCCTATTCATGAATATGCAGTGTATGAATGTATTTCTTCAGGATCTTTTTTGTGCCCAGTAAATCTAACATCGTGCACCTTGATTTACATGAAGGAAAAATAGGAATATAGAAGCACATTAAAAATATTTGAAAAATTAAAAATCATCCAGTTTCACTTTTGTCCTTGAACTACTCAGTAAAATAATTTGAAAATAACAATGTTCCTGAGTATTCTCTTAACACTAAACAATATACAATGGGAAGATTTTTGCTTGATAGGTAAACTAGAAATTTCACATATCACCACCAAAACAGTTTTTGTTGTTGCTAGTTTGCACTTGTGGCTATTCACTGGAATAGGGTGGAACTCCACGCAAAGGCTAGTTTGGTCATTTAGATTGATATTAATGTTGAAGTGTTATGAGAATGTTTGTTATGTAATTCCGCTTTCTAGGGGGACAGGGAAGAATACCAAGGTGTTCAAAAAATGGTTTGACAGGGGCTTCCCTGGTGGCGCAGTGGTTGCGCGTCCGCCTGCCGATGCAGGGGAACCGGGTTCGCGCCCCGGTCTGGGAGGATCCCGCGGAGCGGCTGGGCCCGTGAGCCATGGCCGCTGCGCCTGCGCGTCCGGAGCCTGTGCTCCGCAACGGGAGAGGCCACAGCAGTGAGAGGCCCGCGTACCGCAAAAAAAAAAAAAAAAAAAAAAAAATGGTTTGACATAACAGGGAATGATGAATGGCTTGATGTATTAAGGTGATTACCGGATCGGGCTTAGGGAAGGATAACCACTTATGGTTTGAACTTCCAGTTGGTGTCAAAGAAGGAAGCCCTCAGACTTGATCTTCTTCACCACATAGGCCAACTAAGGAGAGGTTATGGTGAATCTTAATATATAGTTGTAAGTAGTCAAACATCAAAAAATGATGTGAGACTCTTTAATAAAACACTGGATGTTTACTCTTGAAAATCCTGTTTTCTTGGTTAGGAAAGACCACACTTTTCTTCATGCTACTAATTTATTTCATTTCTTTTCCTGCACCATATGTACGTTCCATTGTTCAAGTTGGATTATTTTATTTTATTTTTTGTCCGACTGCTAAAAAATGGATGTGGACAGATGAATGGATATATGTGGTACACATATACAGTGGAATACTACTCAGCCATAAAAGAACGAAATAATGCCATTTTCGGGAACATGGGTGGAACTAGACATTATCATACTGAGTGAAGTAAGTCAGAAAGAGAAAGATACATACCATATGATATCACTTATCTATGGAATCTGAAATATGACACAGGGAATTCCCCCTCAGTCCATTTGTTAGGACTTGGCGCTTTCACTGTGGGGGCCCAGGTTTGATCCCTGGTCTGGGAAGTAAGATCCCGCCAGCCAAACAGCACAGCAAAAAAATATAAAAAATAAAAAAATAAAATGCGACTGAAACGAACCTATCTATGAAGCAGAAACAGACTTACAGGCATAGAGAATAGGCTTGTGGTTGCCAAGGGGGAGGAGAGGGAGGGGAGGGATGGACCGGGAGTTTGGGGTTAGTAGATGCAAACTATATATAGAATGGATGGACAACAAGGCCCTACTGTAGATCACAGGGAACTATGTTCAATGTTCTGGGTTAAACTGTAATGGAAAAGAATATAAAAAAGAATGTATGGATTTCCCTGGTGATCTAGTGGTTAGGATTCGGGGCTTTTACTACTGTGGCCCAGGTTCAACTCCTGGTCAGGGAACTGAGATCCAACAAGCTAAGCAGCGCCACCAAAAAAAAAAAAATCTATTTGGTTTTTGGAAATGCTGTAAAGATTTTATTTAGATAAGTTGTCTAAGATATCTTTATACTAGTTTACTAAAAATTAATGTCTGGAAATGCTTAGTTGATGATATAACTAAACAATTTACTAGAGAATCAATTATCCAAAGACTATTAAAATTGGTATTTCAAATTACAGTATTAAGCAGTATGTTCCATTGTTAATTTTCTAGTATAGTAAAATGTTTTTTATACACTTTTTGTTTTTGCATTATTATTTCCTCCCTTGCATATTTCCCTTGTTTTGCAGCAAGGGATGAATAAATCAGTGGGTTGTTTTGGGACTTTTGTGATGTGATAATGCATATAAGCAATGACACAAATTAGGTGTACTGTAAACATGATGAAAGAGTTATTTAGGGGCTTTAGTTCAATGAAAGAACTGAAATGGCAAAATGGTGCAATGAAATCTTTTTTTCTGGGAGTTGGCTATGGTCAGGTGCTTGAAAAACAAGTGTGTGGAGGTAAAGAAGCATGCAGTGAAGAGAATGAAAATATCATGATACATAAGAGAGAAAGATCGCAAGAATCCAAGTATAGTCTGTGACAAGGAGATAATCCCCGTTGCCAAATTCCTGGAAGTCATTCTGTCCTTTCCCAATGATGTATTCACATTCATTGCCAGAGGATCTTACAGAGAAAAGATATGTTCTGTTTAGCATGACAATTGACACCTGATATCCTCCCTTTAGAGTTTCTTCCCATCCCCAAATGATATATTTTTCTTTGACAAGTGTTCTTGATTTTGATTAGTAAGAGTCACTGTTATTAATGCTTTATGCATAATAAGATATTGGATTTTCATCTCTGAAGAAAAGTACTGTTGTTTATTATTTCATGAATGAAGCAGCTTGGCACAATGACAGTTTTAAAGACTTATTTAGGGCTTCCCTGGTGGCGCAGGGGTTGAGAATCCGCCTGCCGATGCAGGGGACACGGGTTCGTGCCCCGGTCCGAGAAGATCCCACATGCCGCGGAGCGGCTGGGCCCGTGAGCGGTGGTCGCTGAGCCTGCGCGTCCGGAGCCTGTGCTCCACAACAAGGAGAGACCACAACATTGAGAGGCCCGCGTACCGCAAAAAAAAAAAATAATAATCTAAACACTGAGTACCAGGCAATGGTAGTAATGTATAACAGCAGAAAGGGGGAGGGGGACTGTGTAAAGGGGACAGGGATGAAAGAACTAAACCCTAATTTCCTAGAGTAGAACATCAACAGATAATGTCTAAAACTGAAAATTCAAGAATAACTAGTAGAAGGGTATATTTAAGAAGTGTAGTGGAAAATACTAAAAGAAACAGCTAGTCGACTTGGAAGCAGTTCTCAAGACATGCAGAGGGATGGAACAGATTACTTTTGTTAGAAGCCTCATAGTAATATTTGACCTTTTAAAATCAGAATAAATATCATTTTGATAAAAACAATTTTATAGCAAGTTGCACTGGATTATGAAAGGTCTTAAGTGACAATATGAGTTTGGATTTTATTTATTCTATAGGTGATAATGAGCCCCTAAAGGAGTCCTTTTCCTTCCCCACCAAAAAAATCAAAGAGATGTTTGGGATCCCAGCTCATACGTGGATTCTCTTAACATTCTGGTTAATTGGCATATCAGAATAGTTCTCCCTTACCGCTGCTCAACCTCATGATTAAAGGCCCTGAGCTAATAACCAAAGGGAAAGAGGACCTGTATATATTATGGGGCAGATATACAGAACATGTTCAGGTCAAGACTGCTGCTTCTGCTCAGTGAGTCAGGTGGCGATTTCTGAAACACTGTCATCACAAATTATCTTCAAGGGGCTCCCATATCAAACCCACCCTAGAGAATATTTTCCCCTGGGTTCTTTGGCACTTCAAGTTAAAAGTCTCTTCTAATGACTTTTTATTTCATGGAGAGATACAGAGAGAAGCACAACTAGCAGGGAGGAGGAATAGTGCTAACTGGGACCCAAGGAAGCCCAGCACCCTTCTCTAAGAAACAAGCTGTCTGATTCATTTCCTTCATACCCTACTCCAAAGATCAGCGCCCGTGAGCGGTGGCCGCTGAGCCTGCGCGTCCGGAGCCTGTGCTCCACAACAAGGAGAGACCACAACATTGAGAGGCCCGCGTACCGCAAAAAAAAAAAAAAAAAAAAAAAAAAAAGATTTATTTAGTCCCATCCCAGCAAGTGGGTAAATCAGGAATTGAATCCATGTTGACTGGCTTCAAAGAGAGGTATCTTAACCATTTTGCTACTCTAATAAGCCAAGTTATTTAAATCCTTCAACCACACAACATCTATCGTTAATTTTACGAGTATAACTTGCCATTTTTAAATCGACTATCGTCATATATAATTGTGGTTATGGTAACTTCCTATTATGTCAATCCAGTTTTACCTCTTTCACTGCAATTTGCTTTATTGTGCTTCAAGATACTGCATTTTTTACAAAGTTCAGTTTTCTGGCAACTTTGCATGGAGGAAGTCTTTGCGCCATTTTTCCGACAGCCACTTTGTGTCTCTGTGTCACATTTTGGCAATTCTCCCAAAGTTTCAAATGTTTTCATTATTATTAAATTTGTTGTGGCATCTGTGTAAAAAAGTAAATCTGCACAGCTCACACCCATGTTGTTAAAGGTTACTAGTAGCTGTGTGGGGTTCTCTTTTCCTCATTCTGTTCCTTTGGTCTGTGTGTCTGTCCCTCAACAAATCCCACACAATCTTTTTTTTTGGGGGGGTACGCAGGCCTCTTACTGTTGTGGCCTCTCCCGTTGCGGAGCACAGGCTCCGGACGCGCAGGCTCAGCGGCCATGGCTCACGGGCCCAGCCGCTCCGCGGCACGTGGGATCTTCCCGGACCGGGGCTCGAACCCGCGTCCCCTGCATCGGCAGGCGGGCTCTCAACCACTGCGCCACCAGGGAAGCCCCCCACACAATCTTGATTACTGTTACTATATTAGAAATCTTGAGATCATGTGGAGCGATTCCAGCCACTTCAGTATTTTTGTGATACTGTAGCTCTTCTCGTCCTTTTGCCTTTCCATATTAATTTTAGAATAATATTGTTGTTCTATAAAAATCTAGATTGGAAATGCATTATACCTGTATGACAATTTGGGGTAATTTAACATCATTTCGATGTTGTTTTCCAATCAATGAATATGATATGTCATATTCAATACGATATGTCATAAGTAAATGTAAGTAAAAGTTCATCATTGATTTCTTTCATTACTGTTTCATGAAAGTCAGTGTTTTGTTAGATTTACTCATTTTTCTTCTACTTTTTTCCTTTTTGAACATTCAAACATGATATTATATTTTTAATTTCAGTTTCCATTTGTAAATTGCCAGTATATACAATTATAATAGATTTTTGGGTGTTCTTATGACACCTTGCAAATTGCAGTTTTTCTCTAAGTTTCTGTAGATTCCTTTGACTTTCTACACACATCATTCCATTCAATTCCATGGATTATTGAATTATTTAATTTATTTAATTATTTTTGACCGTCCCTTATAGAACAGAAGCTATCTGAAAGCAGGGTATTGATTTTATCTCCTGCTGGACCGTCAGTGAGGGAATCATTCACGGCTGACACGATGAGTGAATCCACGTTGCCAGTGTAAACAAGGGTGGGGGATGCCCAGGCTCATTGACCAGTAGCTTTAATGGTCATGGAACTATTTTTGGCACTGGATTCCTTACTCCTGTGACGTTACAATCTAACATTCTGAACATTTGACATACATTCTCATGCTATATTTTGTTAATGCGGTGTGAATTCTAGGCAACGTGTGTTCAACAGCTGTTAGTTAACTCATCACTTAAGTGATGTTTTCATAAAGTCTTTTTAAGCCACAAAATGTTTTTTTTTTAATTAATTAATTTATTTTTGGCTGCGTTGGGTCTTTGTTGCTGTGCACGGGCTTTCTCTAGTTGCGGTGAGCGCGGGCTGCTCTTCGTTGTGGTATGCGGGCTCCTCATTGCGGTGGCTTCGCTTGTTGCAGAGCACAGGCTCTAGGCGCGCGGGCTCAGTAGTTGCAGCACGCGGGCTTAGTAGTTGTGGCTCGCAGGCTCTAGAGCCCAGTAGCTCGGTAGTTGTGGCGCACGGACTTAGTTGCTCTGCGGCATGTGGGATCTTTCTGGACTCGAACCCGTGTCCCCTGCATTGGCAGGCGGATTCTTAACCACTGTGACACCAGAGAAGTCCTAAGCCACAAAATTTTGAATTCAAGATTCTTTCTGAAAGGCTTTATTCTATACCCATCAGAAAATAATAATCCTATTTATCTGGAACACCTGATACGCATCAGGAACACCTGGAGAACGGTGACTGAAAGAAGTTGGAGGTTTATCATTCTCACATAAGAGGAAGTCCAGAGGGCGAAGTTTGTGATGTGATGGGTCCTTTGCCCCTTCTATCTCCATGAGCACTTAGTCTTTGCTTTGCTTGTAGCAGCATGGCTGCTGGATGACTAAGAAGGGTGACGATTGAGAGCAAAACCCTTTTCATTTTTAGATTTTGTCTCGTTTTCAGCGAAACGTTAGTCTCACATGTTTTTCTAAATATTACCTACTTTTTAAGTGGCCATCATAGTTTTAATAAGAAATGTGAATTTTTGAATTTCATATTTCCACCTAAAGAACAGAGAAAAGTAAAGAGAAAAGATGTTAGAGACAGAGTATGTGAATGGAGTTTGTTCTTTATCCTGAGAATATGAGATGATAGATGCTTACTAAACTTATTTCGGTAATATTTCAATCTATGTACGTCAGAACATCATGCTGTACAACTTAAACTCACACAGTGATGTAAGTCAAATACGTATCAAAACTGGGGGAGGGGGGAGCGGAATGTGATTTTAAATAAAGGCAAAACACTTTAGCAAAAAGAACAAGGCAATTTATAACAATTTTTAAAAATGTATTGCATTTTTAAAAGCAATGATTAGTGACAGAAATTATCATATGCCTTAGTCCTCCATCCTCAGATGCTAGGTTTTCTCTCTGAGTGTCTGGAACCAAGAGAGTGTTGAGTTTGTAGTCTTGGCTGAATGAAGAATAGAAAGGAAAATCTATTCTGTAAGGTGTCACTGTGAAATGGCCCATTCTACACTGGGAGTGTTTTTTCATTTCTCATTCTAGTGTGTAATACAGAGGCAAGTCCAGCTCTTGTTTCCTTAAACTGCTTAAATCAGTTCTAGTTGCAGGAAATTTTCCGGGATCCAACCACTGCCCCACAGCAACCCATTCGAGATTCACGTTTCCAACCACTGAATTGCCTGAGCCTCACGACCACGACATGCGAGCAACCTGCTGGCAAAAACAGGTTTTTATTGAAACCGTTTTCAGCTTGTTAGGAGGAAACATATTAGCTTCCCACCTAAGTAGCCCACACAACTGTAAGCTCTTACTCCAAGTTACGGAGAAGGACCAACTCCTCCCCGACCCCCGGTGCTCCGTTCACAGAACTGGCTCCCTCCTCGCCCCGCCCCTCACCGCTAGCGCTCCGCCCAGGCCCCGCCCCCGGAAGCCCTGCCTCTAACTCAGCTCAGTTTCTTACGGAAGCGGAAGTGGGGAGCTCGGAGTGAAGGTCGAGCAGCCGGGGGTAAGTGTCTCCTTTGAAATGTAAATTTGTGCTGCCCGGCTCTCTTTACTCAAACCTCAGGGTGTTGGGAGTGACTGTGGACCTGAAATCCCAGCACCCGGCCCTCCTACCCCTGTAAATCCAGACGTCGCCGTTACGGGTCGGGTATCTTTTCATTTGGGTTTGAATTCGCTCCGCGGCTGGTCCCTGCCCTTGGCTTTTCTGCCTTCGGTCCACGTAGACACCGACTTAAACTACATTTTCCTGCTTAAAACGCTTTAGTAGCTCCCCCCCCCCATGTAACGTCCCCTTCCGCGAGGTGGACTCGCGCCCCCCAGCTTCGCCCTCTCGGCCCCTGGAGGGCAGCGCCGGCCGCCCCGCTCCCGGACAGGCCGCGTCCTCTCCCCGGTCCTGGGGTTCTGCGGAACCGGCCCCTCTCCGGAGACCCCCTCCCCCCCTCCCCGCCCCTCTGTCCTCGCGTCTCCTCAGGCCAGTCCTTTTGCTCCCCCAGCCTCCCCTTCGTAGTCAGCCCTTCCTCTCCCCCGGCGTGGGGGGCGGGGAGTGACCTGGGCCGGGCGTGTGACACCCAATGTTCTTCCATCCCAAGTCCATCTCGCTGGAAAATTTGCTCTTTCGATACGCGGGCATCTTATTCAGTCACCATCTCTAAATACGTGGGCGAGGGGGATCAGAAGCAGAGACAGAGACGGACAGAAATAAAAAACTGAGAACGAGAAAAGAATGAGGGAGAATCGATGGGAATACAGGGGGTGGCTGAGGACTTGTAAAAAGACAGGGAAATGAAAGCGATTAAGCACTGAGGTGCTTATGAGGTGTGAAATGGGCCATTTCACAGTGACACCTTACAGAATAAGGTGAATAAAATAAAGAAGTAAATTTTTAAACAGTCGGTTCTCCAGGGATGGGAGAGCAACATAGAGGGGCCCTGGATCGGCGGCGGGACGGGGGTAACAAAGGAGAGGCACGTCACACAGAGTGGGCGAGAGGATGAAAGAGTTGGAACCTTGGGCTACAGAGCAACGTGGTGCTGGGAGAGAAAGAGGACAAAGTGTGACTAGAAGAGGAGAGGAAGAGAGAGAGAGAGAGCGCGCAGGAAGGAAGCGCAGCCATCTGAGGTGCCAGATAGGGAGGAGGAAGGGAGCGTAACAGGGATAGAAGAGGTGTAACCCGAAGGGCAGAGAGGGAGCAGGTGGGGGAAGAAAGAGGCAGAAAAAGGGTTGGGGAGAAAGAGCATCAAGAGGGGGAACAGGTCGCAGAGTGGGGCAAGCCAGGTCTGAGGGAGGAAATAGGGAGGAGGGCAGGAACGGCAGGAGAGCGGAGGGGAACGAGAAGAGAGACAGAGACAAATAAAAAAATAGGGAGACATAAACCTCATGAAATGGAAACACACTGTAGTGCAGGTAGGTGGTGGGAGCTGCCTGCAGATGGATGGTGAGTTGTTTGGATATGGATGATTAAGTTGTGATACATGATTTGTTATTTTAAAATGTAATAAATTTAATTTTTCTTTAATTATACATATGAGGATGAGAATTGCAGAACTCTTGTCATGTGCATTTTCTAATTATTTGTATCAGAAGATAACTTCCATTTGCAAACCCTATTTAGCCAGGGGGCAGTGATTTGCTTCACTGAGTTGTGAGTTACCCCCTTCCCTTTTCCTGACATGGGGCAGAGGAGTAGGGAGAGGACACGTGGGGCAAGAAATGATTGACTCTGTCACTACATGGTACCTTTTATTTTATTTTTTGTATATGTTTAAAACATTTTTTATTTCTTTAATGTTGTATCTAATTTATTTATTTTTGGCTGCATTGGATCTTCGTTACTGCGTGCAGGCTTTCTCTAGTTGCAGGGAGCGGGGGCTACTCTTCGTTGTGGTGTGCGGGCTTCTCACTGGTGGCTTCTCTTGTGGAGCACAGGCTCTAGGCGCATGGGCTTCAGTAGTTGTGGCTCGTAGGCTCAGTAGTTGTGGCTCGCGGGTTCTAGAGTGCAGGCTCAGTAGTTGTGGCGCACGGGCTTAGTTGCTCCACAGCATGTTTTGGCTGCATTGGATCTTCGTTACTGCGCGCAGGCTTTCTCTAGTTGCAGGGAGCGGGGGCTACTCTTCATTGTGGTGTGCGGGCTTCTCACTGTGGTGGCTTCTCTTGTGGAGCACAGGCTCTAGGCGCATGGGCTTCAGTAGTTGTGGCTCGTAGGCTCAGTAGTTGTGGCTCTCGGGTTCTAGAGTGCAGACTCAGTAGTTG
>NC_041230.1:2048356-2067827 GCF_002837175.3 Physeter macrocephalus
GCACAGGCTCTAGGCGCATGGGCTTCAGTAGTTGTGGCTCGTAGGCTCAGTAGTTGTGGCTCGCGGGTTCTAGAGTGCAGGCTCAGTAGTTGTGGCGCACGGGCTTAGTTGCTCCACAGCATGTGGCATCTTCCTGGACCAGGGCTTGAACCTGTGTCCCCTGCATTGGCAGGCGGATTCTTAAGCACTGCGCCACCAGGGAAGCTCCTACATGGTACCTTTTAAAAGGAGTCTTAAAAGTGCTCATTTTTTTGTGATGGGTTTTCTTTTCTTTTTCATCTCTTTACATATAATTCTTTTTGTAGCTTGGAATAAATTTTCATTCAGTTTCTACTTCCCTATAAATAATCATTAATTTCTGTAACAAGCTTTGGTGGTCTTCCGTAATCAAGTCAAGTCATTCTTTTCTAAACGTGATATATTGTCAAATTTTTAAAACTTTGACACTACAATTATTAGATGAAAAAACTCACAAATTGTTTCTTTTTAAAATGTGTTTCAGATTTCTTGGAGGCCTGCCTGCTTTCTCCTCTTTACCTTTTGTACTGGAAAAGCTCTTTGGTATGTAACAAATAATTTTAGACTGCTTTGGTGGACACTTGGTAAAGTTGTCAATGATCTTTTATATTAGCAGTCAAATCCTAGTTTTACCAGTTAGTCTAATATTTTGTTTTCTCCTTTTCTTGTGTTCTGCTAAGAGGAAGAGGAGGAAGGGGAAAGCAGAGGAGTCAGGAATGACTCTTTCTCAGGTAAAATCGTATTTTCAGTTGATTCACAGTCTGTCCTTGTGAAATGCCCTTCTTTGGACTCGTTAATCTTCCCTGACTCTGAAGTATCCTGCCTGACACCTGTACATCACAGTCACCTGGGTCCTTCCCTCAGTCCCTGTCGTCTCCACTCAGATTTCACACCCATGGATTGGAGATGGGGTGTCAGTGCTCCTGGGCCTCAGGGATTGTTGAGAAGCCCCATCTGGATGCACTGTCTGCTGTCTGTCAACCAGGATAAAGAAGCTGCACATGCATGTCAGGTATTAATATGCACAATACCTGGTAAAATCTGGAAAACAGAACAATTAGGGGGAATTTTTTTTTTAATGGCTAAGAAATTTATTTAACCAAACAATGAAAAACCAATAAAGAGATCAAAGTCAAGAGTGGTCTGATCACAAGGACACTTTGCAGTCTTAGTATATGTGCTGCTGAAGCAGGCACGGCGAGGACACTTTGAGGAAGGAAGATCATAGGCTGGCCAGTCTCACCCTAAATATAAATGCAAAAATCTTCAACACAGCATTAGCACACTATGTCATGGGTCTCGATGATTTGTCTCCCCATCCTATGGGAGAATTATACTTCTAATTCTCTGTGGGCATCAGGCATGGTCAAAGGACTTGCTTAAGCCAATAAAATGAGCAAAAGTGACCCACGCCCTTTTCAAGCCGAAGCTTTAGGAACCATTGTGTGGTTCTACCATGGATCCTTCTGTGATATGAGTGGGGTGTCCTAGATAAGGACTGCTCTACCCTTTTGGGTTCCAGAATGAAGAAAATGTGAATATTGCAGCCAAAATTTAACCTGAGCACGAAATAAACCCTGTTGCTCCAAAAAAAAAAAAGAGTGGTCTGATCAGATTTGCGTTTTAGGACATTATATTGGCAGCAGAGTTACCTGATTTCACTTATCTAATTGCCTGAAAGAGACAATAGACATCATTTAGCTAGGGATATGTTGAAAAGCTGATCTCTGGTGGCCTCGGCCTACAGAGGCTTGAAGCAGGATCTCAGCTCCCAGCTGGAGGTTAAAGTCAGGTCGTGGCAGTGAGAGTGCTGAATCCTAGCCCCTAGACCACGAGGGCCAGTGGCCATTGACAAGGCCCCTGGCCCGAATTCGTTCATAGAAACGAATTTCGACAGACGGAAAGTAGTGAAGCAAGGGAAGTGTTTATTAGGAGGCAAAAGAGTACGTCTGAATAGACACACAAGAAAGAGTCGTACCTTTGTGGTAGTTTGAATCACTTATATAGGGCATTTCTTCTGGGTTTCCTCTGGACAGTCATCTTGCTTTGCCTGGCTCCGAGTCTGTATTTGGTTTATCCCAGGGTCCTCCCCTGTGTGTGCACGAGTCTCTCAGCCAAGGTGGATTCTAGCGAAGAGGCATTAAGGGGAAATTTGTTCTGACTTAACTCAAAGACAATTGAAGCTAAAGGAGCAAGTCACTGACTTAATCTTAATGATTGGGAATGGAATGGAAAGTTCAGAACCTTAAATCAGTGACAGAGGGTGTTTTCTTCCATCCTTGAATTTAAACCATGAAATCAACCTAAATCTCTAGCAGTTGGACATTCTTTAAATCACCTTCATCACCTCCGTTCCTCAGAGGCTGACTTTTTACCTGTGGATTGTATCCTTTGAGACAGAAGTTTTTACCTTTAATGTAGGTAAGGTTCCAGCTTCATTCTTTTGCTAGTAGGTATGTAATTTCTCAGCACCATTTCTTATTGAGACCATCCTACCTTTTTTGTAGTCTTGGCACCCTTGTCTATGCATTTTACATATATTCCAAGGATTATTTGAGTTTTCTAATCTGTTCCATTGGTTTATGTATCTGTGTTTATGCCAGTACCACATCATGTTGATTACTTTGTAATATGTTTTAAAATCTAAAAATGACTGCCTTCCTCTTCTTTTTCAAGAGTATTTTGGCTGTTTGCTGCCTCTTGAATTTTAGCATGACTTTTTTCTATTACTGCAAAAATCGCCTTTGAAATTTTATATAGGGATTCCGTTGAATCTGTAGAAAACTTTGGGTAAATTTGGTCATTTTGTTCTGTTTTTTCCTTTTTTTTTTTGGCTGCTTCACAGGGCTTGCAGGATCTTAGTTCCCCAACCAGTGATTGAACCTGTGCCTCCTGCAGTGGAAGCTCGGAGTCCTAGCCGCTGGGCTGCCAGGGAATTCCCTAATTTGGTCATTTAAAAAATATGAGGTTCCCAATCCATGAGTACAGGGTGTTTCTACGTATCTCTATGCACTTTTTTAAAGAACGTTTAGTACTTTTCAGTGTACAAATCTTGCACCTAGTTGGCTGATCTTTTCCTAAGGATTCTATAGGATTGTTCTCCGATTTTCTGTTGACATTGTTCATTGTATATGCAGCTGATTTTCATGTGCTGATTTTTTATGCTGCAACTTTTTTAAAGTTGTTTTTTGAAGTAGTAGTTTTCTCTTGGAATCTTTTTGCTTTCGATATAGAAAACCTTGTCACCTACAAAAAAAAGATAATTTTACTTCTTTTTCAGTCTGGATAACTTCGAATTTTTTTTTTCATTTTCCAATAACTCTAGCTAACTTGTTCAGTAGTTTCTTGAACAGTAGTGCAGAGTGTGCATCTTTCTCCTTTGTTGTTGTAAGGATTTAGCAGTGTGGACTTCCCGTTTAGTACATCTTTGACTACCTGTTATAGATTTTGGTATGTTGTTTTTATTTTCATTCAGATATTTTAAAAATTTCCTTGTGATTTCTTCTTTGACCCATTGCTTCTTTAAGAATGAACTGTTTAATTTCCACTTTTGGAGCATTTTCCTGTTTTCATTCTGATCTTTATTTCTCGTATCATTTCACTGTGGTTAAAGAAGATACTTTTTATGATCTGAATCTTCATAAATTTGTTAAGATTTGTTTTATTGTCTAGCATGTGGTCTGTCATGGAGAATGTTTCACATGTGCTTGAGAAGGATGTGTTTTCTGCTGCTGTTGGGTGGAGTGTTCTGTACATGTTTGTTAGGTACAATTGTTCTACAGTGTTGTTCAAGTGCTCTGTTTCCTTATTGATCTTTTGGTTTCCATGCATTGGTAAAACTCAGGTATTGAAATCTGATACTAATATTGTGCTGTTATCTATTTCCATTTTTATTTCTGTTAAGAGCTTCTTCATTTTGGGGGGAGCTCTGATGTTAGGTGTATACATACTTGTAATCGTTATAGCTTCTTGGTAAATTTACCCTTTTCTCATTTCATAATGTATTTTGTCTCTTGTGTTAGTTTTTTTCCTTAGTTTATTTTGTCTGATATTGTGCAATCACCCCTGCTCCCTTTAGGATTGAATATCTTTTTCCATCCTTTCACTTTTCACCTTTCCATATCCTTAGATTTGTGAATGTTCACAGTTACAGCTCTGACACACTCTCTGTGTGTCTCTTGCTCTCTGTTTTCCTCCTGTTACTTCCGCTAGTGGTCCCTGCTCAGGCACACTGTACAGTGGTGAAAGGCAGGAGCCCTGGCCAGCCCGCTTCACTCCACTGTAACTTCAGCGGGAATTAATCAAGTGTTTCCTTCTGATCATGATGTTTGGTGGAATATTCTTGCTTAATAACAATATATTTTTTTCCATTTTTTTTTTGTCATGATTTTTTTAATGTGTGGTATGCGGGCGTCTCACTCTTGTGGCCTCTCACGTTGCGGAGCACAGGCTCCGGACGCGCAGGCTCAGCGACCATGGCTCACGGGCCTAGCTGCTCTGCGGCATGTGGGATCTTCCCGGACCGGGGCACGAACCCGTGTCCCCTGCATCGGCAGGCGGACTCTCAACCACTGCGCCACCAGGGAAGCCCTGTCATGATTTTTAATTGTCCAATAAGTTTTTAATTTTACTATCATGATAATTTTATTATTAATCTGTGCAAATAATGTATAATAGTAATAACTTTTCCAACTTTGAGTCAAAGTTTTATTAGTGGAAAAAAAGAAACTCTTTTGCCTTTGTTAATACCTGTCTAAGGCTAAATGGACAAAATCATATTTTTTAATATAGTTATTATATTGAGGTTGGAATTAAAGTATTCTGCTATTTTTTCATGTCTCTACTGTTATTTTTTAGTAGCCCATTATGGAATTATGTGGACAAATGCAGTTGAGTACAATTGATACATTTTCATTGTCTGGAAGATCCTGAAATGCACATGAATAAAAATGATGATGAAAAAATTGTCTGAAAATTTGTCCGGAGAATACTCCTTTCATTTCACTTGATATAGTGTTGACATGTGTGTGCATACATTCATGGATGTACAATTCCATGCTTTAGATAAAAGTCGTCATGATTTTGAAACTATGTATTTTACCTTTTTGCAGTAGAAATTATATTTTTAATATATTCCATGGCCTTGAATATTTTTATACCATTATATTAATGGTTTACATAGTAATACAATTACTAACATTTTGTGTGCATGTGTGCGTGCACACGTGTAATGGCCTTTTAGGCCGTTCCATGTTGTTCACCTTGAACTTCGTTCACGTTTTCTCAGGGAACTGTCTGGCAATGTACTTTTTTTTTTTTTAAGCTTCCAAGAGCATTTTGTTTATTTAACATCCTCCTCCTCCTCCTCCTCCCAGTAGCACTTAGTATGAACACAGCATTGTTCTGAGGGCTTTAAGAACATTAAAGTGTTTAATTCCCATGCATGAAGTGGATCCTAGTTACTACCCTCATTTTACAGTGGAGGAGCCTGAGGTTCAGAGAGGGTAAGAGACTTGCCCAGGGCCACACAGCTGGGATGTGGTGCGGCTGAGACTTGAACCCGGGCAGCCTAGCCCAGAACCTTGAACACACCACCCTGAGCCCTGCCCACAGACAGATTCATGCTGATGTGAGCGCCGGGCAGCAGTGGGCCCTGGTGCTCGGTGTGGAGTCGTCCTCACTGCCCCTCACACAGCCTGGTGGGGCTGGCACTGCCTTTCTCAGCATGCCCCTGCCTCACTGACGGGGCCCCCAAGCCCCTTTGGTCCAGCATAGGCCCCTCCAGACCGTTGGCCACCAGCAGCTCCACCAGGGGACGCTGTGGTCCCACGTGAGCCACTGCGTGTTTCTTAGGCAGCTCCTGTCTGCCCGCCCATTTCTCCCTCCCTTTGCCAGACAGACTGGCATTTTCCATCCCGCTCACGCACCCTGGGTGCTCACCCCTTCCGTGGAAGGGCTGTGACCTGTGGGAAGCTACAGTCAGATGAGGAGGCTTAGGGCAAGGCTCCCTCCAGGAAAACGGGCTCTCCTTCCATCTCCTCTTTTTCCTTTTCCTTCTAAAGGATCCCAAGGGCAAAGGAGGGTGGGGTGGGATTTGAGGGGTGTTGGGAAAGCCCCGAGATTCTGGCAATGTACTTTTAATGCTGTATGTGTTACTTAACTCTTTGATTTTAAACTTCATTTCCAAAGTCCAACCTTCGGAGTTCGGCTGCTTGCTGTGTGATTCCATAGATTCTTGACCTGAGTCGAGTTTCTCAGTGTCTGACACCGTTTTCTCCTCTGCAGTATCGGAACAGGTCTTTCTGTAATGAGCTGTGTTGTTGATAACAAGTTAATACAAGTAAAACATTTAGAGTAATGCATACCACGTAGCAAGTGTTCAGACAGTGTTCGTCTTTGCTGCTGTTATCATCATGATAGGAGATTGTGAGCTTTCCTTAAACCCACTGTGGACTTTGTCGTCTCTGAAGACACCACTCTTGCTCCTCCACCTCCAGGTTTAATTATCCCTCGGTGTGTACAACATATTATCTAACACTTCCATATCGACAACCCGGCGTTGAATTTTTATTTGTATCTATTTCACGTATTTCCTACAAAAATGATAAATCTATATCTATTTGAAGGATATTGTAATCTCTATGACAAAGCATAAGAAATTAAAATTAGACACACAAGTAGCTCCAAATACCTTTACATGACTGTCAGAATACATACTTTTGCATAGCACAGGGAGATCAGCTTGGTGCTTTGTGACCACCTAGAGGGGTGGGATAGGGAGGGTGGGAGGGAGGGAGACGCAAGAGGGAGGAGATATGGGGATATATATATATATATATATATATATGTATGTATAGCTGATTCACTTTGTTATAAAGCAGAAACTAACACACCATTGTAAAGCAATTATACTCCAATAAAGATGTTTAAAAAAAAAGAATACATACTTCAACCTAATAGATCTTTTCACCTCTCCTCATTTTATATGCAAATAAGAACTCTGCTCATGGCCTCTTGGCGAAATGTTTTTTTTATTTAAGGCACGGTTGACCTTCAAGGATGTGGTCATCGAATTCTCTCCAGAAGAGTGGGAATGCCTGGACCCTGCTCAGAGGGTCTTGTACAGGGACGTGATGTTGGAGACCTACAGGAACCTGATCTCTGTAGGTGAGGATAACTTCACTCCAAAAGTTGGGAGGGTGTCTTTGCATTTACCATTGTTTGCCTTTTGGGATCGCCTGCCTTGCTTAACTGAACTCAAAGCCATATTGACCGGGCAAGAAGAGTTTTGCGATGTAGCATCAGGAGTTTTTGGGTTTGTTTGTTTTTTTTTTCAATTTTATTTATTTATTTATTTATTTATTTATCTTTTGTTTCGTTGGGTCTTGGTTGCTGCCCACGGGCTTTCTCTAGTTGCGGCGAGCGGGAGCTGCTTTTCGTTGCTGTGCGCGGGCTTCTCATTGTGGTGGCTTCTGTTGTTGCGGAGCTTGGGCTCTAGGTGCGTGGGCTTCAGTAGTTGTGGCTCATGGGCTCTAGAGCGCAGGCTCAGTAGTTGTGGCGCACGGGCTTAGTTGCTCCGCGGCATGTGGGATCTTCCCAGACCAGGGCTCGAATCCATATCCCCTGCATTGGCAAGCGGATTTTTAACCACTGCGCCACCAGGGAAGTCCTAGCATCAGGAGTTTAAACATGCCCTTTCTTCAGATGACCTGGCCACTTCATGATATACCAGGAGTTTTTCCAGTGCTTGAGTATGTCTAATGCCCAACCGGAAACTTTAAAAATATTTCATTCCCTGTGCTGTACCCCTGTGCTTTTGATTTAGTACTTCTTGGTAGAGAGCTGGATATCTGTATGTTACATTGTTCCCTCTGCATTGAGAAGGAGGCAGGCAGTGGCTGAATTTGTGAAACATTTTTCCAGACCCACCTGTAATGTCCTCACTCTCATGTGAACAGAGAGCTGGAATTCTGGAAAAGCCACAGCAGTTGACATTTCTTTCGATAGGCAGGAATTTCTGTTTTTGATGTGAATATTATTTGCATATTTGAGCAAGAGGAAGCACTCTGGACTGTGAAGAGTGACATGAAAATAGCAGAAAACCAAATGGGTGGGAATGAATCGAAATTTGAGCACAGATCAGATCTCAGAAGGGCAGAGAGGAAGCCACAGCATCAGTAGTGTTTGGGAAAGTCTACACAGATGGAGAGTTGTCTGGGAAAACAGAAGTTTATTTGTTGTCAAGTCTGAGAGGAAATTTTTCTTCTCCCTGAGTTATCACTGTCTCTAAAATGTATCATGTCACCCTCCAGTGGTGCAGGAGCTCCATCAGCAACAAAGGCAAAGTCTTCCCTCTGCTGTGGCCTCTCCCGTTGCGGAGCACAGGCTCCAGACGCGCAGGCCCAGCGGCCATGGCTCACTGGCCCAGCCGCTCTGCGGCATGAGGGATCCTCCCAGACCGGGGCGCGAACCCGGTTCCCCTGCATCGGCAGGCGGACGCGCAACCACTGCGCCACCAGGGAAGCCCGTAGGCAAAGTCTTTATCATGGTCTACATCACTTGGCCATTTGGCTCCTGTGAACTTGTTATTCTTTGATTTTGAGAGGCATGAAGAGGGTTGTTTTAAAGGGGTCTGTTGCTCCCTCAGCTCTCCTTTTGGACTTGATTCCCTTCAATGCTCAGTTCTCAGTTCTGGCACCTCAGAACCTGCATGGAGCTGTCTCAAGCCCTGTCTGCTTGTTTAGATCCCTCAGCCATTTTTTCTGTTCTGACTTGGCCACACATATCACGGATGTGTGTAATAGAGAGGTGCATTCGGTCTTCTGTAACTGTTACTTAAGAAAACTGTAAAGACGGTGGACAGAGAGATCCTCGTTTTCATCCCTAGTCCCTCCTGGGGAGAATATATGAATCTTTCTGACTAGCTTGGAATCTGTGGGTCAAGCTCATGATTCCATGTTAAGGACTCATAATATCTGAACCCCATATCTCGTATTTTTTTCCTCTCTTAGTGCTCTACCTTGTAGGGAAATATATATTCTTTCTGATTTCATATTCTCCCAGGTTTGCATGCTTTTGCCTGTGAAACTTACTTTGAAATACATAACTCCCAGGGTCTGAAATTTTATCCCATTTCTTTGCTGTGATAATGTACCTGCAGTTAATGGACAACTTCTGCTGGACACTGTGGAATGGGTTTACTGTGTAACATTAAATTCTTTCTTAAAAAATAAATTTATTTATTTTATTTATTTGTTTTTGGCTGTGTTGGGTCTTCGTTGCTGCGTGCGGGCTTTCTCTAGTTGTGGCGAGCGGGGGCTACTCTTTGTTGCAGTGCATGGGCTTCTCATTGCAGTGGCTTCTCTTGTTGTGGAGCACGGGCTCTAGGTGTGCAGGCTTCAGCAGTTGTGGCTCACAGGCTCTAGAGCGCAGCCTCAGTAGTTGTGGCACATGGGCTTAGTTGCCCCGCGGCATGTGGATCTTCCCGGACCAGGGTTCGAACCTGTGTCCCCTGCATTGGCAGGCAGATTCTTAACCACTGCACCACCAGGGAAGTCCCAACATTAAATTCTTGATGGTGAATACTTTCCCTCATTTTTGCAATATTTACTGCTACATAGAAAATCACCACTATAAGCTAGTTAGTAGGGGGGGTCAGCGTGTTCTAGGATGCAAAATAAAGACCCTGATTGCTAAGTCTTTCCAGTTCTTTTTCTGGTTTTGAGGAAAGTTACCAAAGCATGTGTCAATAGCACTGTGACAATGTTTTTTACATATACTACTGATCATCACATCCCCTTTGATCCTCAAGAAATGGTATAGGAATTTCTCCTAGAGATAACATTGTCCAAGTTCACATCCTCAAGTTAGGCTATTGACTAAACTGTTGTTGATGCCATATTTTTTGTCACCTGTGTGCCCACTGTTCATTCTACATCCACCCTTAATTTTGCAGCGTCTTAATGAGAGAGCTTGGGCATTCCCTGGCGGTCCAGTGGTTAGGACTTTCACTGCCGAGGGCACGGGTTCAATCCCTGGTCAGGGAACTAAGATCCCACAAGCCATGCTGTGGTCAAAAAAAAAAAAAATTGACACAGCTTATGAAGTGGAGTGATACCTTCAATGATGAACCATCATTTGTTTTGTTTACGGCACTGCTACTTTCATTTTGTACTTTTCTATGCATAATAAATGGTCTTGATTTTATTTCTTTAATCATCAGGTCTATGTATTTGATGTTGCTCTTAGTGGTTTTGTTTCCTATTTTCCACGTGTGGTTGGTTGATTGGGGAAGAGCCAGCCCTCTTACGGTAGAACTGGTGACTAGTTCTTTTTAGAGTTCTTTATATAGTCTCGATATCCTACTATGGCGTAGATCATTTGTAAATATTTTCTCCCATACAGTAGATTACTTTTGACTCTACTGAGTGCGCTCTAATCACAGTAGTTTATAACTTTGAGGTAGTTCAAATTGCTGCTTTTACTTTGTCACCTGTGATTTTTGTGTTATATCTGATAAATCATTGGTGAATGCAGTGTCAGAAAACTTCTCCTGTATGTTTACTTCTAGCAGTTTTATACATTTTGGTCTTTGATTTAGGTCTTTCATTAGTTTTGTATATCATATAAGTTAATGGTCCAACTTAATTGTTCTATATTTGGATAACTGGTTTCCTCCACATCTTTTTTTTAATAGACTGCCCTTCCCCCATTGAGTTGTCTTGACCCCCTTGTACAACATCATTTGACCATGTACAAGAGATTTTTTTTTTTGACGTCTCTGTACAATTTCACCAGACTCTCTGTCTTTATCTTTGTACCACGGTGTTGTGATTAGTGTAGGTTTGGAGTAAGTTTTGAAATAAAGACATGTGAGACCTATGACTTTGTTCTTTTCAAGCTTATTTTGCTGTTCAACATCTTTTGAGATTCCAAATGAATCTGTAGGGTGTATTTATCTATTTCGTCAAGAAATGCTATCGGGATTTTACTAGGGAGTGGGTTGAATCTGTTGATCACTGTGGGTAATATTGACATCTTGACAATATTGACTTCAAATACATGAATTTAGGATATCCTCGCATCAATTTGTGTCTTTTCTAATATTTTTAGCCATGTTTTTAGTTCATGGTGTACACATCTTTCTGTCCTGTATAAGGTTATGCCCAAGTGTTTAGTTTTATTTATTTACTTATTTTAAAATTTTATTTGTTTGTTTGTTTTTATGTGGTTGCGCCAGGTCTTAGTTGCTGCTCGCTGGCTCCTTAGTTGTGGCAGGTGGGCTCCTTAGTTGTGGCATGCATGTGGGATCTAGTTCCCTGACGAGGAATCGAACCTGGGCCACCTGCATTGGGAGCGCGGAGTCTTAACCACTGCGCCACCAGGGAAGTCCCCTTGTTTTATTTTTTGATGTTATTGTAAATGGAATTGTTTTCTCAATTTCTTTCTTGATTTTTCATTGTTAATATATAGAAACACAAGTGATTTTTGTGTGTTGATTTAATATCTTGTAATTTTTCTGAGTTCATTCATTATTTCTAGCAGATTTTTAAGTAGGATCTTCATGGTTTTCTACATATTACATCATGTTGCTTTAAAACACATTATTTTGTTTCCTTTTTCTATTTGGATACTTCTTTGTCTTTTTATGCCTATTTGTTCCTGCTAGGATTTCCAGGAATAAGCTTTTAGAAATAGAGCAGGTATCCTTTTCCAGTTTCTGATTTAGAAAGAATGCTTTCAGTCTTTGACCAGTGAGCCTGATGTTAGCTGTCGGCAGTTAATATATGTCCTTCAGTATGTTGCAGTAGCTTTTTATTTTATTTTATTTTATTTTATTTTATTTATTTTTTTTTTTTTGTGGTATGCGGGCCTCCCTCTGTTGTGGCCTCTCCCGTCCTCTCCCGTTGCGGAGCACAGGCTCCGGACGCGCAGGCTCAGCGGCCATGGCTCACGGGCCCAGCCGCTCCGCGGCATGTGGGATCCTCCCAGACCGGGGCGCGAACCCGGTTCC
The DNA here is from genome assembly GCF_002837175.3 of Physeter macrocephalus. Classification (NCBI taxonomy): domain Eukaryota; kingdom Metazoa; phylum Chordata; class Mammalia; order Artiodactyla; family Physeteridae; genus Physeter; species Physeter macrocephalus. The sequence continues at coordinate 2,060,388 of NC_041230.1, forward strand.
CCTGCATCGGCAGGTGGACGCGCAACCACTGCGCCACCAGGAAAGCCCCTATTTTATTTTTTTAAATTTTTTTTTAAATCTTTTTTTTTTTAAGAAGATGTTGGGGATAGGAGTTTATTAATTTATTTTGGCTGTGTTGGGTCTTCGTTTCTGTGCGAGGGCTTTCTCTAGTTGTGGCAAGTGGCTGCCACTCTTCATCGCGGTGCGCGGGGCTCTCACTATCGCGGCCTGTCTTGTTGCGGAGCACAAGCTCCAGACGCGCAGGCTCAGTAGTTGTGGCTCACGGGCCTAGTTGCTCCGTGGCACGTGGGATCCTCCCAGACCAGGGCTCGAACCCGTGTCCCCTGCATTAGCAGGTAGATTCTCAACCACTGCGCCACCAGGGAAGCCCTGCAGTAGCTTTTTAAATTCCTTTTTTATTGAGTGTTTTTATCATGAAAGCCTGTTGACTTGTGTCATATGGTTTTTACTGCATCAGCTGAGATGGTCATTTTATTTTTTGTTTCATTCTGTTAATGTACTGTTTTACACCAAAAGTTTGCATATCTTGAACCACCTTACATTTCAAGAATGTATCACCTTATGTTATTGTATATAATCCTTTTAGTGTGGTGTTAGTTTTAGTTTAATTTTTTTAAATTAAGTAATTAATCAATTAATTGATTTATGACTCTGTTGGGTCTTCATTGTTGTGCGTGGGCTTTCTCTAGTTGTGGTGAACAGGGGCTACTCTTTGTTGTGGTGTGCGGGCTTCTCATTGCAGTGGCTTCTCTTGTTGTGGAGCACAGGATCTAGGTGAGCCCGCTAGGTGAGCGGGCTTCAGTAGTTGTGGCACGTGGGCTCAGTAGTTGTGGCTCACGGGCTCTAGAGCACAGGCTCAGTAGTTTTGGTGCACGGGCTTAGTTGCTCCGCGGCATGTGGGATCTTCCCAGACCAGGGATTGAACCCGTGTCCTCTGCATTGGCAGGCGGATTCTTAACCACTGCCCTAGCCGAGAAGTCCCCCATTTCCTTTTGATGGACTTATTCTAGTTTTTCCTTCAGGTTTCAGCTAAGAACCGTCTTGCACATCTCATGGAATATTATATCTGTTCTTTGTGAAAATATGCATGGAAATGGGACTTAGGGAATATTGAATTTGATACCCTACATAGCAAACAATGTAATAGATGTACAACTGCTTTATATCTAAAATATTCTGTTCGCTCTCTTTTTAAATCTCTTTCATTTTGGCCGCATACCCATAGGATAATTTCCAGTTAAAAATTGAACAGTATTGTGTTACTTGCTAAGCCAATTTTTCTTTTCTTTTAACCTCCTTATTTTTAGTTGCCTCGTACAGTTTTATTCACACATATATGCAGTCACAAGGAGTGATACCCCGTGTCTATTATTCCCTGCGCTTCACTGAGGCCCTTATCAGTCCTGGTCTTTCTTTACATGGTCCCTTGATGCTGACAGAAACACTGTCATTTGCTCACATACTTAAGTTGTTCTCCTGATCTCTCCAGTTTCCACAGCATTTCTTCACCCATCACTCCACCTTTCTCATTACTCACACTGTAAAAATGATCCCTTTTCATCCATTGAACAACTTTCTCAGGATATGACTTTAATTAATATGTGCAACCATGATGACTCAGAAACCATTTGAAGGAGGGATTGCTGAATAACAGTATTAGTTACACAGCTCACTTCTTGTTGCATCTCCTTTGAGTTTTCCTTTCGAAACTACTGGTATTTGTATGTTGAGTCTTAATTTGTATATGCTTTGTGGTTATGGTGGAAAAACTTCTTTTTGAGAACTAATACAAGTTTTTCCAATTGAATGTTTTGTCACAGTGTGTTTGCAGGTAGGCTGCCCTAAACTTAAGTTGAATTACGTGTAATCACTGTTTCTTTAGTAAAGAATCCTATTCTTTAGTGTTCCTAAAAATCTTTAACATCGTGGTTGAGAGGTTTCATAACTGTGTTTGGTAAAAGTATTACTTTTGGTGTAACATCATATATTCACCATGAAACATTTATTCATGCAGTGTAATGAATAGTATACCTATGGTCCTTTTTATCTTGTAGATCTCTCTCATATACACATGATCAAGAAATTACAACTAAAATCAAACACTGATACAGGAGAAATATTCCAAACAGTGATGTTGGGAAGCCATGGAAGCTGTGAAATCAAGCATTTTTACCTACAGGAAATACAGGAGAATATGCATGACCTTGGGTGTCAGTGGAGAGATGATGAAAGAAATTACAAAACTATCCCTGCATCCCCTAACAAAGATGTCACTTATAGAAGAGTTCGACATGGTGGAAGGGATTCAGGAAAGAATCCGATTGCAAATAGGCTGGCATTAAGCTTTTCGGATGAACTGCATATGTTTAAAAGTAAACAGAAAATTTATGAATTTCATCAAGCTGATAAGAGCATCAACAATAGCACCTCATTTTCACCATCTCAAGAAATTTCTCCTACTGGCCAATCCAAAATTTCTAATATACATGGGAGTGATTTTATGCATCTTTCAATACTGACAAAAGACCAGAAACCACACAGGGAAGGTCCTTACAAATGTAATGAGTATGGCAAAACCTCTCCTAAGGGCTCAAACCTCAGTAGATATCAGAGAATCCACACAGGAGAGAAATTGCGTAAATGTGATGTGTGTGGCAAGGTCTTTAGTCGAAATTCACACCTTGTGAGTCATAAGAGGGTTCATACTGGAGAGAAACCTTATAAATGTAATGAGTGTGGCAAGAGGTTTAGTCAAAATTCACATCTTACAAGTCATCAGAGAATTCATACTGGAGAGATGCCTTATAAGTGTAATTTGTGTGGGAAGACCATTTATTCTACCTCAGGCCTCAGGAGACATATGATAATCCATAGAGAAGCTAAGCGATATAAATGTGATGTATGTGGCAAAGTCTTTAATCAGAATACAGTCCTTGTAGTTCATCAGAGAATTCATACTGGAGAGAAACCTTACAAATGTGGTGAATGTGGCAGTGTCTTTAGTCAGAAAACACACCTTACAAGTCATCTGGTAACTCATACTGGAGAGAAACCTCACAAATGTAATGAGTGTGGCAAGTTTTTTCGGGATAAGAGAACCTTTACAAGGCATCAACAAATTCATACTGCAGTGAAACCTTACAGATGTAATGAGTGTGGGAAGTTCTTTCGTGAGAAGCCCACCCTTACAAGGCATCAGCAAGTTCACACTGGAGAGAAGCCTTACAAATGTAATGAGTGTGGCAGAGTCTTCGGTCAAAATTCAAACCTTGCTCGTCATCAGAGAATTCATAATGGTGAGAAACCTTACACATGTAATGAGTGCGGCAAGCTCTTTAATCGAAAAGGAAACCTTGCAGTTCATCAGAGAATTCATACTGGAGAGAAACCTTACAAATGTAGTGAGTGTGGCAAAGTGTTTAGTAAAAATTCAAACCTCGTGTGTCATCAGAGAATTCATACTGGGGAGAAACCTTACAAATGTAATGAGTGCGGCAAAGTCTTTCGTTACAAACAACGTCTTCAAATTCATCACAGACTACATAATGGATAGAAACCTTGTAAATGTATTGAGTGTGGAAAAGTCTTTACTCAGGTCTCAACCTTTGCTACACATCAGAAAATCCATACTTAAGAAAAACCATATAAATGTGTTGTATGTGGAAAGGTCTTCAAAATTCAAACTTGAAAAAAAATTCAAATTTGAAAATTCACACCTTACAATTCTTTGGAGAAATTACAGTGGGGAGAAACTGTACAAGTATCATGAGTGTCGTAAAGTTTTTGTGTGTGCAGCCTCTCTTACCGCCAGATAATCTATAATGGAAAGAAACCTTGCAAGTAAACTGACTGTCTACATGTGTTTAGTCAAAATTCATACCTTATAATCTGCGCAAGAATTCATACTGGAGAGAAACCTTGCAAATGTAATGTGTGTGGCAAATTCTTCAGTGTACTCTTAAGCCTGACTGAACATCAGGTAGTCCATGATCTTGAGAGAGTTTAACAGGGTAGTGAAGTGTCAAGGCATTTAGTAGGTGTCCACATTTTCGGCTTTATTAGAATACTTATTCTGGAAAAAAACCAGATAAATGTAATTATTGTGGCCAGGTCTTTAGAAAAGGAATTTACTCACCAAGTAATTCATTCTGGAGATTACCTCACAGATGTTATGAATGGGAAAACCTTTCCTTGGGGCTAACAGCTCACCAGGCATCAGATAATCTGTGCTGGATTATTGTGAAATTATTCCTCCTATGTTTGCATCATTACCACTGTGCTATTGTCTGTGCCAGAGAAATCCCTGTTTGAGGTGGGAGCACTTCCTCCACTTCTCATAGACTCTGCCTCTTAGTCTCAAACAGCAAAATACTCCTCTGATTGCTTCCTGGTGCCAAGACTAGCCGCTTAGCATTTTTTTTTTTTTTTTTGCGGTATGCGGGCCTCTCACTGTCACAGCCTCTCCCGTTGCGGAGCACAGGCTCCGGACGCGCAGGCGCAGCGGCCATGGCTCACGGGCCCAGCCGCTCCGCCTCACTGTCACAGCCTCTCCCGTTGCGGAGCACAGGCTCCGGACGCGCAGGCGCAGCGGCCATGGCTCACGGGCCCAGCCACCCCGCGGCACGTGGGATCCTCCCGGACCGGGGCACGAACCCGTGTCCCCTGCATCGGCAGGTGGACTCTCAACCTCTGCGCCACCAGGGAAGCCCCCGCTTAGCATTTTGTAACAGTGTTTGGGGGAGAAGGTGACAGCCAGTCTCTGTGACGTGTTTGTGATTCTGACGTACCATTTTCTAGAACTGCAACATAACTTCAGCGGAAGTGCAAGGATAGTGCACGCTTGGTGTGGCGAGAATGTTTCTGCAAAACTTTGTTTCCAGTTGCCAATTCCCTCAAACAACTACAAGTTGCTAATGAACATCACTACAGTGTAGCAGAGACTCTTCCTTTTCCTTGACCCGTTATTTTCTTAGTTTACACATTTTTCTTTTACTTTTTTGAGCGTTCTCCAATATATTACATTTTAAATTTCAATTTCATTTGTAAGTTTCTAGTATGTAGAATTGCAATCGATTTTTGCATGTTCTACTTGTGTCCTGACACCTTGTAAATTATTCTTTTTCCAGAAATGTTTGTAGGTTCTTTTGTTTTTCTACATACACCATATAATTAAATTTCCTATTTATACTGTACATAATTACCACAGAGTGCCTTAAATAAACAAATTTATTCTCTTCTTTTTCTGTCCAGAGTTGTAAATGGACCCAAAGCACTGGGCTCTTTTGGGTACTCTAGGTCACATTTCGTTTTCTTTCCTTTCCTAAATTCCAAATATCACTTTCATCCTTATCCTCATGGTCTTCATGTGGGTTTGCATGACACACTCTTAATTAATCAATGCTTTTGTTTAGTTATCTTCTTTTCATTTGAGCATTTCCTGAGCACATTGTTTAAATTAGGCCACCATCTCACTCTATCATTGTATTAATATATATCTACCTCTTCATTGTACCTAATACAGTCATATCTTATTTAATAATTGCTGACATTCCCTTATACAGTATAAGCTCCTGAAGGCAGGTTATTGTATTTCTTCCTACATATTCAGGGATTGGCCTCATTCCCCATTGAAAGAATGAGTGAATGTACTTTATGAGTGCAAAGACGGTTAGTGTGATGGATAGGATCATAGATCAGTAGGTCAGATGGTCAAATGAACATGTGATTATATTTGTGGACTGAAATTTAATTGTCCTGTACTTTACAGCCTGATGTTCTGAATATTTCTCATAAATTCTCACACCATAATTTTTTCACACATGAATTTTCCACAACACATGCTAAACAGTTCTAGCTCATGAGTGAAGTGATGTCTTCATGAAGTTTTCTTAAGCCACAACATTTTAAATTCAAGATTCTTTCTCAAATGCTCTGTTCTGTCCCCATCACTAAATAACAATCCTATTTCTCAGGTCGGACAGTTTCTATTTGTGATAGATTGCCTGGAAAACAGTAACTGAAAGAAATAGGTTTATCATTCTCACCTAACAGGAAGTCCAGAGGGTGCTGTGTTGGATGTGATGGGTCCTCTCCCTTCTTCCTCCATGACCACTTAGTCTTCAGTGTTTTTCTAGCAACCTGGCTGCTGGATGACTAAGGAGATTGATCATTGTGATGTAAAATCCTTTTCAATTTTAGATTTTGTCTCCTTTTCATAGAAATATTAATTTGAGACATCTTTTCCCAATATATTAGCAATTTGTGTTCAATATCCACCATGATTTTAATATGAAATGTGAATTTTCAAGTTTCATATTTCTATCTCAAGAACAGAGATAGGTAAAGGGAAAAGGTGTTAGGGCCAGACTGTATCTATGGACTTTGTTCATTTTCCTGATAGTGTAATATTCCATGTAACACCTGGCCAGTGTGCCCAGTGTTCCAAGTGTCGGGCAGAAATTATTAGGCCCGTAGTGTTTTCTAACTCACAGATTTATTTCCTTGCTGCTCTGATTCTAAACACAGTGAAATAATCCTTCAGTTTTAATATAATTCTGATTCTGGTATCATGATAAGAAATAAAAGAATCCTTTGTTTTTTCTGGCCACGCTACGTGGCTTGTGGGATTTTAGTTCCCAGACCAGGGATGGAACCCTGGGCCCATGGCGGTGAAAGCACCGAGTCTTAACCACTGGAGCAACAGGGAATTCCCCCAGAAGAATCCATTTTGAGATGTTTTCAATTCATGCCATCCTACCTGAAAGTGAGAGGTAAACCAAAGGCTTGTAGTTCAGAAATATTCTTTTTTGGCTGCGTTGGGTCTTTGTTGCTGCGTGCGGGCTATCTCTAGTTGCGGCGACTGGGGGCTACTCTTCGTCGCGGTGCGTGGCTTCTTGTGGCTTCTCGTTGCAGAGCATGGGCTCTGGGTGCGCAGGCTTCAGTAGTTGTGGCATGCTGGCCCAGTAGTTGTGGCTCATGGGCTCTAGAGCGCAGGCTCAGTAGTTGTGGCGCACGGGCTTAGTTGCTCCACGGCATGTGGGATCTTCCCGGACCAGGGCTCGAACCCGTGCCCCCTGCATTGGCAGGCGGATTTTTAACCACTGTGCCATCAGGGAAGCCCCATATTTCTTATAAATCACAATATCAGGCCCAGAGATGCCGCTTTTAGAAAGGCACCCAAGATGTTTGAAACCACGTATCCACATAAGCATCTTATCCAAGACTCAACGTGCAGTAGACTTCAGAATATACATCTTTGTGAGAATCCACACAGAGCAATATGTGTGCTAATGCTTGAACCTGAAGATCAAAACCGTGGAACAGGGCTTCCCTGGTGGCGCAGTGGTTGCGAGTCCGCCTGCCGATGCAGGGGACACGGGTTCGTGCCCCGGTCCGGGAAGATCCCACATGCCGTGGAGC
>NC_041230.1:2068005-2140668 GCF_002837175.3 Physeter macrocephalus
GCACGTCTGGAGCCTGTGCTCCGCAACGGGAGAGGCCACAGCAGTGAGAGGCCTGCGTACCGCAAAAAAAAAAAAAAAAAGAATCCGCCTGCCAATGCAGGAGATGTGGGTTCGAGCCCTGGTCCGGGGAGATCCCACATGCTGTGGAGCAACTAAGCACCTGAAAGTGAGAGGTAAACCAAAGGCTTGTAGTTCAGAAATATTCTTTTTTGGCTGCGTTGGGTCTTTGTTGCTGCGTGCGGGCTATCTCTAGTTGCGGCGACTGGGGGCTACTCTTCGTCGCGGTGCGTGGCTTCTTGTGGCTTCTCGTTGCAGAGCATGGGCTCTGGGTGCGCAGGCTTCAGTAGTTGTGGCATGCTGGCCCAGTAGTTGTGGCTCATGGGCTCTAGAGCGCAGGCTCAGTAGTTGTGGCGCACGGGCTTAGTTGCTCCACGGCATGTGGGATCTTCCCGGACCAGGGCTCGAACCCGTGCCCCCTGCATTGGCAGGCGGATTTTTAACCACTGTGCCATCAGGGAAGCCCCATATTTCTTATAAATCACAATATCAGGCCCAGAGATGCCGCTTTTAGAAAGGCACCCAAGATGTTTGAAACCACGTATCCACATAAGCATCTTATCCAAGACTCAACGTGCAGTAGACTTCAGAATATACATCTTTGTGAGAATCCACACAGAGCAATATGTGTGCTAATGCTTGAACCTGAAGATCAAAACCGTGGAACAGGGCTTCCCTGGTGGCGCAGTGGTTGCGAGTCCGCCTGCCGATGCAGGGGACACGGGTTCGTGCCCCGGTCCGGGAAGATCCCACATGCCGTGGAGCGGCTGGGCCCGTGAGCCATGGCCGCTGAGCCTGCGCGTCTGGAGCCTGTGCTCCGCAACGGGAGAGGCCACAGCAGTGAGAGGCCTGCGTACCGCAAAAAAAAAAAAAAAAAAGAATCCGCCTGCCAATGCAGGAGATGTGGGTTCGAGCCCTGGTCCGGGGAGATCCCACATGCTGTGGAGCAACTAAGCCCGTGCGCCACAACTGCTGAACCTGTGCTCTAGAGCCCACGTGCCACAACTACTGAAGCCTGCGCGCCTAGAGCCCTGTGCTCCACAACAAGGGAAGCCACCGCAATGAGAAGCCCACGCACCGCAACGAAGAGTAGCCCCTGCTCGCCGCAACTAGAGAGCCCACGCACAGCAATGAAAACCCAACGCAGCCAAAAATAAATAAATAAATTTATTAAAAACAAAAAAAACTGGAACGTAGAGTTAACGTTGGAGAAGAAACATTCAAGTGTAATGAATATTGTAAAGTGTTTCATCAGACATCCACGTGTTTGGTATAATAGAATTCTTACAGGTCAGAAAGTATACAGGTATACTAAACCTGAAAACCCTTTTAAGAGACAGTGCATCCTCAGGGGTTACCAAAGAACTTATATTTGTGAGAATCCTCACAAATACAATGAATTTGGTGAATATTTTGAGCAATTCTTCAATAGACCACACCTCAGAGAATGCATACTAGGACTAAATAATCCTTAGTTGTCTGAGATTAACCTGAGATATGATATACTTCAGAATAATTACAAATCACAGCATGTTAAAACTTGTGTGTATGAGAAGAGGAAGGAGATATGTGGAAATGGCCCATTGTCTTCAGTGTATGAATAATTATTTGAGTTTTCTTGAAAAGGCTTAATTGCTATTTATGACTCAGTCTGAAGGTTAAAGTCTGTTGATCTTATGCCTTCATTACAGGCCTTCGATGATTGTCTCCGGGAAGGAAGCAGTAACATAAAGGGGCCAACTTCGTTAGGCATGGTTCCTTCACATCCATGTTCTCTGGAAAAACGAAGACCCTGAATGATCAAATTCAATAATGTGTGAATTAGCGGCAGGGAGGGGCAGGGAATAATGTAAAATTATGACATGACTCATCGTGCTTATTACGTTCAGGGAGCCCTTCTGTGGATAGGCCTGTGTGGGTTATAGGACAGAATCCTCTACCAATTGACCATGAGTAAAGCAAGCAGGACATTAAGGGACTGGGCTTTTCATGGCAGGAGAGTGACAGGTTACTAGGGACTGATTATCAGGTAGATATAATGCACAGGAAAAGTTGGTCACTTTCTCCATTGGATGGTGATAGCAGTCGTGTACACCTATGTTTAAAGGAAAATTAGTTTTATTCTTTGAAATTGAAGAGAGAACAGTTATGTTGAGAGGAAATTTAATCAAAATGGAATAGTATGTGTGTGTATGTGATTCGCCATTTAACTGCTGCCATTACACTTTGCTATTCTATTCTAAATGTATCATAGGTCTCCTGTTTTAATTCATAAAATCACATGAAATATATATTACAAATATATACACTGCAAGTATACCATTACAATCTTCATTCTGAAGTATATTTATTCAGTAAGATAACTTTCATCTGATTTTCAGGTGTATTTTTTTTTTTTACAACAAAATATCAATAGATGCTATATAGAAGATTTTACACTTTGTTTTTTATGTAAAATAGATATCGTTTCAGTATAATGACTTTCTGCACGCTTTTAATACCTTTTTACACATAGCATGTGTTCCCCTAATTTCTCAGCCCTCTTGCCTCAAGGCCAGGTCTTGAGACCAATTTTGCCCAGTTGGTTGTGCATGGAAGTTGTGCGTTTCTCATTTGAATGAGGAAATCATTATTTAAACATCAGGATATCACACCCAGCAATTCTACTTTTGCAAATATACCCAAGAGATTTGAAAAGCTTTTTTCATAAAAACATCTTGTATAGCATTGATGATGTGTGGAATCTAAAATATGACACAAATGAACATACCTAAAAAAACAGAGTCACAGGTATAGAGAACAGACTTGTGGTTTGCCCAGGTGGAGGGGGGCAGGTAGCGGAGGGTTGGATTAGGAGTTTGGGATTAGCAGATGCAAAGTAATATATAAAATGGATAAACAACAAGGTCCTACTATATAGCACAGAAAACTATATTCAGTATCCCGTAATAATCCATAATGGAAAAGAATGTGAAAAAGAATATGTATATGTGTAATTGCATGTGTCATTCCTCTTTGTACGTTTTCATGTGATGCAAATCTGAAAACAACCCCTTGATTTATGCAACCTCCGAGCATTTCACTGACGTAAAGGGAGAAATACAAATTAAATATATAAATTGGACAAAACAGTATCTTTGAAAAATATAATATATATGATTGACAAGATGAGATTCCTCAAAACCTGAAAGTCGAAGTACCATATGACTCAGCCACTCCACTCCTGGGTACATTACTAGGAAAAAAGAAAACGCTAATTTGAAAAGATACAGGCACCTGAACGTTCATAGTATCACTAGTTACAGTAGCCAAGATATGGATGCAACCTAAATGTCCATCAACAGATGAATGGATATGGGGGAGTTCCCTGTTGGCCTAGTGGTTAGGATTCCAACAAACATATTGTGCAATGAGATCTCTGTGCATCAGGAAGAGGAATGTTGTATGTATATTATTAGCAGGTGGAAAATTGTGGTCTTTCCTAAGCAAGACATCAGGAGTTTACTCTTGAATAAACATTCAGTTTTGTGTGAAAGAGTCTGATTCCATATTTGAGGTCTGACTATAGACACCTTTAAGTCTCACTACAAACTGCCTCTTCTGCTCATGTGGGCAGGGCAGGCTGATAATAAAGCTGAGGGCTCCTTCCCTTGGCAGTAGTTGTAGGTTCACATAACGAGCAAGTACCATCACCTCAGCCCGGTCCTATATCCAAAGTAACACAAGCCCATCAGCGTTCTCTGCTCTCTCTAGCCATTTTTAAAAACTTGGGAAGTCTACCCTGCTCTCCCCAGAAAGCCTTATTATGTAACAAACATTTTCCTAACACGTTATTTATTTATTTTTTTTGCCACACCATGTGGCCTTCAGGATCTTAGTTCCCCAACAAGGGATCGAACCCAGGCTCCCTGCAGTTGAAGCTGAGCTCGGAGTCTTAACCACTGGACCATCAGGGAATTCACTCCTAACACTTTAATGTATGGAGTCATCAGTCCTGTCATCGAATCTAAACTTTGAGTGGGGACCCATCCTTTTCCAACAGAGAAAGCCTAAGTGCAAACTAACAAAAATGTGTTGGGAGAGTTAATAGGTGAAATTTCTAGTTTATCTATCAAAAACTCCCATTGTGTATGTTCATTCTTAGAGAAAAGTCATGAACATTGGTCTTTTTCAATTCTCTCACCCCCCCCTACCCGTTTCTGGAAATCACATGTTAGTTCTATGAGTCTCCTTTCACTGTATTTTGTATTTTTTGTTTTTTAATTTTTTAGATTCCATATATAAGTGAAACCATGTGGTGTTTGTCTTTGAGTTTTTTTCTCTTAGCATAGTACCTTCTTCATCCATCCATGTGGTTGCAAATGGCAAGATTTATTTTCTGGCTGAGTTATGTTCCATTCTATATATATACACCACGTTTTCACTATTCATTCTTCCTTCCATGGGGCTCAACCCAGTCTTCCCGTTAGATCGGTGAGGCATTTTGCATATCCATGTTTTGTACCCTCTGACCAGGGATTCCCCTTCATGTAGTCAGTGTAGGGCCCAACCTCAGTCATATTTAAGGTGCCCCAGGCGAGTCCAATCTGGATCCGTCACTGAGCATCTTGACTCAGTCCCCCCGTTCCCTGAGGGCTGAGATCTGGGCTGAGGGTGAGGGCTCTGCTCTGCGTGGGGAAGGATCAGGGCTGGTCTGTGACCTCAAGGAGATCATCGGGTCCAGCTGAGGTGCCCGCTGCTACTGTGTACGTGAGGGCCTCACCAGGAGGGGAGCGAGATCTGAAGAAAGGGTGGAAAACTCACCTGTTAGACTCTGTGTGGGAGTTTACTGTCCTGAGCCCCTCCTGGGACAGTGGGCAGCAGAGGACCGTCTGTTCCACATGCTGAGGGCTTCCCTGTGTGTGTGTGGTTGTGACTCAGGAAGGGGGTGTGTTGATCCTACGCATTAATCAGCATCTTTTCCACTTTCAAGATCGACCTCTAGAGACTCACGTTTCCTGAGGAAGAAGCCCGGAAGAGGAGGGAGAGGAAAGAAAAGGAGTCAGAAATGGCTCTTTCTCAGGTAAAGTCGTATTCTCAGCTGATTCTTCTGTCTGTCCTTCCTGAGATGCCCTTCTTTGGACTCGCTGATCTTGTCTGACTGTGAAGTATCCTGCCTGACACCTGCACAGTCACCGTCACCTGGAGCCTACCCTCAGGGCCTGTCGTCTCCAGCGTTTAATTTAACTTCGTTCAAGTGTAAGGTTTCAGAGTTGATTTTGGAAAGAGATTTAAAGGTCTACCTCGAACCTTTTATTTCATACACTTCCAGTCAATTCGGTTGTTTTCAACATTCCTGTTTAGATTACTAACAAAAAGTTTGTTATACAGAGTTATTTATCTCGCCGCCAATTTGGTTACAGATAGAACATAAACTTATGTGGCCAGAAAGCCCAGGTTGAATGAAAATTATATGCCTGTATTATTTTTAGTTTTGATAACTCTAAAGATATGTCCCTTTTAATTGTACCAAAATCCTTAAGCTAGTTCCCATTTACGGAACTTTAATCACACATTGCATGAACTTGAAAAGCATTTTGGATAGGTTTCTATTATATTTCTTTAATTCATATAACTGCTGCTTTGTTTTTAAGCCTATTAAATAGAGTTCTTTTACAAATTAATTTTAGCAGCGACAACCTGAGTGAGAAAAAAAAATACTGCACATTTACAAGACATAGATACACATGTATAGAGAGACACATGAAAATACAGACAGATAGAAACTAAAAATACATATTTTCCTTTCACTTTTAGCCAGGTCTCAGATATGAACTTAAAAAAATAGTTAGATCCAGTTTGTGGTTCCGTGGTGTATGAGTTCTTTTAAAGCCTTTTTGCTTTTTTTTTTTTTTTTTTCGCTACGCGGGCCTCTCACTGCTGTGGCCTCTCCCGTTGCGGAGCACAGGCTCCGGACGCGCAGGCTCAGTGGCCATGGCTCACGGGCCCAGCCGCTCCGCGGCGTGTGGGATCTTCCCGGACCGGGGCACGAACCCGTGTCGCCTGCATCGGCAGGCGGACTCTCAACCACCGTGCCACCAGGGAAGCCCTAAAGCCTTTTTGAAGTCAACTCATCTTTTGGAAGCTTGTGTGTACCAGTCAATGAATGCATTACATTGTCTACAGAGAGAATTGGAATCCTCTCTCATATGGGGTGCCCCTTAAGGTGGAATAATTTAAAACAATGGCTCTCCCTTTTCAACTGGATGGGTGACTTACCAAAAGACCTTAACGAACAGAGCATAACAAAAAGCACGGTTTCTCCTGGGAGTTTGAAGTGTAATGGCTATTATCAAAAATGTATAGCAATTGCTAAGTTATCTTAGAAACATTATTTTGGGGATTAGTATTTCGATCCTCAGAAGCTCTCAGTTTAAAGGGGCAGGTTTTGGCAGAGGCAGAGAAAGAAAGATGGCATCAGGGCAGGGCCTGAGCCCCAGACTGTTGCCTGGGTGGAGTCTGAAACAAAAGGTTCTGAGAAGACACACGAGCTTTCACTTTGGGGGAGGAAAACACTAGGAACACAAGGCTTCAGAAGTTATTTTGTTCATTTCTAGTTTTTCGGTTTTGGTCAGTGCAGAAAAGTATATCTCAAGTAGGCAATTTTAGAATTTTGTGCACGTTTGAAAGCTTCCAGGTACCAATGAAGATAAATATTCCATTCGTTTTGTTTAATTTTAGAACTGCAGTCCTCAAATTTAATCTTAAGGAAAACGAGTTCGGAGAGAAGGAAGGTTATAATGGCCACCGTAATCCTGGATTACTTTTAATTTGTTCAATGCACTTAGTAAAATTGTGCATGTGGACTTTTCATAGTTTTGAAACGTAAAACAGGCTGGACTCCCTGAAAGAAAGCTGCCCCCAAAACATTTAGATGAACAGGATCCCATTTCCTCAAGTTATCCTGGAATCGCAAGAAAAGTGCCACAGTTATAGCCCAGATTAAAAAAAAAAATTGAAAAAAAAATTGTATCCCAGTGGGCTCAATCTCCAAAAGACAACATTGCTCCTGGGTGCTTCAGAAAACAAATGAGTGCTCACCGAGGATGAAGCCTTGATACAGAAAGAACAAAACCTGAAACTGAGTCCCTTTAAAACTAATTTCCCCTGCTGAATTTGCGATTAGCCTCTCTATCCAAAACTTTATTCCCTTTCTTGTCCCTCTCCTGTTCTGCTGACTGAGGAGTATCAAAGTAAAGGGGAAATTAAAACCAAGGAGGACACTGCGAGACTTTTCTGAGTACAAAATCACCTCAGTGTCCCCTGTTACTTTTTTGTAGCAAAAAGGTTTTGGTCTTCTATACCTTCCCTGAATTCCAAAGAGCAATCTCAACCAGTTAATGATTAGAAGAATACAGTCAGAGGACTCCTAGTTCCTCCTGAAGTGATATAAAAAAGAATCTGAAGCATATCTTTGAGTTGTTCTGCAGAAAATAAGAACTTCCCACCAAGTGAGGATGGGGATGTTGGATGAAAAAAACAAGTACAATGTGAGAGCTTTGAGTTCAGTTTTATGAGGGGCTTACTGAGGACCATAGCCCAGAAGACAGCCTCTCAGATTGCTCTGAGGAGCTGCTGTGAAGAGTTAGGGTGAGAAGTCAGTATTATACATGTTTTTGGTAAAGGGGGGATACGTGAAATGAAGCACACATTTTGCCAGAAGTTTGCTGCTATTCACTAGAAGGTTGCTGGTAGTGACAATGAGCAAAAAATCACTAGAGTGATTTTTTTGATTAATTTATTTATTTTTGGCTGCGTTGGGTCTTCATTGCTGCGTGTGGGCTTTCTCTAGTTGTGGCGAGTGGAGGCTACTCTTCATTGCAGTGCGTGGGCTTATCATTGCGGTGGCTTCTCGTTGCAGAGCACGGGCTCTAGGTGCACGGGCTTCAGTAGTTGTGGCACGCGGGCTCTAGAGCACAGGCTCAGTAGTTGTGGTGCACGGGCTTAGTTGCTCCATGGCATGTGGGATCTTCCCTGACCAGGGCTTGAACCTGTGTCCCCTGCATTTGCAGGTGGATTCTTAACCATTGTGCCACCAGGGAAGCCCCTGAAGACTACATATTTTACAGGCTTTGTTATCCACACTTCACAGAACTTTCAGAAATAGGAAACAAAGAGCTAAAATATATTACAATTTGAAAATAAAAAGTGAAAATTTATGATTACCCTCATAATGAACTTATAGTAATTTTTAGATTACATATGTTTCATTATTATATACTTAAGTATATTCATAAGGAAGTCTTTCTGAAAGAAAGTTCAAGGTAATTCTCAAGTGTGGAATAGACTGTTTTAAAGAATAATGCAGTTCTTATAAAGAGAAGAAATATCTTTTCTGTTTTTTTGCTTTCTCATTTTATGGTGTCTATATGAGATGACGGATGCTTACTAAACCTATTGTGGTGATTATTTCAATATATGTAAGTCAGAATATGATGCCCTACATCTTAAACTCATACAGTGATTATGTCAATACAAGTTGGGGGCGGGGGAAGGTGGTTTTAAAAGTAAAATGAAACAAGAAAAAAAGCAAGAACAATGCAATTTATAACAATTTTAAAAAATACACTGCATTTTTTACAGCGATGGTTAGTGACAGAAATTATCACATGCTTTAGTCCTCCAGTCTCAGACCCCAGGTTTTGTCCCCGAGTCTCTGGAACCGAGAGAGAGTACTGAGTTTGGCCTCTTGGCTGAATGAGTAATAGAAAAGTTGTTCTGTACGGTGTCAGTATGAAATGGCCCATTCTACCTAGGGAGAGTTTTGTATTTCTCATTCTAGTGTGTAATACAGAGGCACGTCCAGCTCTTGTTTCCTTAAGCCACATAAATTAATCCTAACTGCAGGAAATTTTACGGGATCCAACCACTGTCCCACAGCTACCACTTGCAGACCGTTTCCAATCACTTAATTGCTGGAGCATCAGGAGCGGGACAATGCGAGCAGCCTGGAGGCAAAAACAGCTTTTTACTGAAACCATTCTCAACTTGTTACGAGGAAACGTCTTAGCTTCCGACGTTAAGTATCACACACAACTGTAACCTTTTACGCAAAATGGCTCAAGACAGTAAGTTAAAAAGATTACTTCCAAGACACGGAGAAGCACCGCCTCCTCCCGGCCTTCTGCCCCGCCTTCTGTAGGTCTGTGCGCAAAACTGGCTCTGTCGTCGCCCCTCCCCTCGGCCGTAGCGCCCCGCCCAGGCTCCGCCCCCGGAAGCCCGGCTTCCAGCTCCACGCTGGTTGTTTTTTACCGAACCGGAAGTGGGGAGCGCGGAGAGGTCGCGCAGAAGCGGGTAAGTTCCTCCTTTCCAGTGTAAATCTGCGCCGCGTGGCCCAGCCCCCCCTTACTCCGTCCTCAGGGTCTCTGAGTCACTATGGACCTAAAATCCCAGCACCCGGCCCTGCGCCCCCAGTACATCCAGACGTCGCCGTTACGGGTCGGGTATCTTTTCATTTGGGTTTAAACTTGCTCCGAGGCTGGCCGCTGACCTTGGCTTTTCTGCCTTCGGTCCACGTAGACACCGCCTTTCGCTACATTTTCCTGCTTAAAACCCATTACTGGGGGGTGGGGGGCGAACCCATGGAGGCGGAACCACCGTAGTCACAATTCGCATTCAGATATACGATCTGTCAATACTAGAGCCAAAGGGAGGCAGAAAAGACCAAGTATGGCACAAAGGCGAATCTGCTTCCTGCTCCTTCTCTGCCTGCCTTTGGCTCTTAGGCCAAGTCTCCAACCACTGAGATGTTATGGTGCCCCCTCCCTTATGTAGCTCAAATAAAAGCATTAATAAACCACAACACACACACACACACACACACACACACACACACACACACACATTACTACCTCCGCTCCCCCCTCCCCCCCCATGTAAAGACCTTTTCCTTGAGGTGGGTTCGTGTCCCCCAGCCTCGCCCTGCCCTCTGGCCGCCCCGCTCCCGGACAGGCCGCGTCCTCTCCCCGGTCCCGGGGTTCTGCAGAGCCCGCCCCTCTCCGGAGACCCCCTCCCTCCCAGCGCCTCTGTCCTCGGTCTCCTCAGCCCGGTCCTTTTGCTCCCCCGGCCTCCCCTTCGTAGTCAGCCCTTCCTCTCACCCCGCGTAGGGGGAGGTGACCTGGGCCAGACGTGTGACACCCAGTGTTCTTCTGTCCCAGATTCCACCCGATGGAAAGTGGTCTTTTCCTGTGGGGGAAGTAGCAAGTGAATAAAAATAGAGAAGTAAATTAAAAAGCCGCATCTCCAGGGATTGGAGAGCAACATAGAGAGAAGCCCTGGATCAGCTATAGAAGAGAGGTAACAACGGTGAGGCAATTCACAGAGAGAGAGTTGGGAGAGAGGATAAAAGAGTTTGAACCGTGACCTTCAAAGCAACTTGGTGCTGGGAGACAAAGAGCACAACTAGTGATCAGAAGAGCAGGGGAACAGAGAGAGCAGGAAGGAAGCACAGCCTCCTGGGGTGCCAGAGAGTGGGAAGGAAGGGCGTGTAACAGGCACAGAAGGGAGGGCAGAGAGGGAGCAGAGATGGTGAGAAATAAGAGGCAGAAAGACTTAGAGATTGTCGACGGAAAAAAATGCATATCGTGGGAGTTGTGAGTTAAGTTTTATTTCTGCAGAATGAGGACGATAGCCCGGGAGACCGCATCTCAGAGAGCTCTGAGAAACTGATGTTAGCGCCAGGAGCATACATGCAGTCAAGCACATCTTTTTTTGCAGAAGGTTGTTGCGAGTCTCGTGAAGGTTTCTGCTAGTCACGAGGAGCAGACGTCACCCTGAAGGATTTTAGTGTTTTCCTAGATACGAGGAGATGCAAGAATTGGGCTCATAAAATTTTCTAAAAATATCTAACTCTCTGAAGACCTATTCTGCCAGTTTTTCCCAGGGCACAGAGGGCCTCTTTCCTGATGCCCACCCTGAACTCCCTTCATGGGGTGAGGAAGGTCAGCAGCTGCAGCAGCTCATGATTTAATCCTTATAGAGGTAGATGTCAAATGGCAGTGTGTAGCTGGGAAGATTTGGGGCAATCCGAAAGGTTGGGGAGAAAGAGGAACAAGGGGGAACAGGTTGCAGAGTGGGGCAGGACAGGTGTGAGGGAGGAAATACGGCGGAGGGCAGGAACAGCAGGAGAGCGGAGGGGAGCAAAAGGAGAGGCAGAAGCACAGAAAGAAATAGGGAGACAGGTAAACGGAATGAAATGGTAACACATAGTAGTGCAGGTAGGTGGTGGGAACTGGATGCAGATGGATGGTGAGTTGTTTGGTTGTGGATGATTAAGTCGTGGTATGTGATTTGTGGCTTTAGAATGTAGTGAATTTAAGATCTGTTTAAATTATACATATGAGGATGAGAACTGCAAAGCTGCTGTCTCCAAGACTTGTGCATTTTGTAATTACTTGTAATTACAAACAGAAGGTTCCTTTGCTCTGGCACATGAAAACTGGTCCTGGTTTTTTAAGTTGGATGGATGATAAGGATGAACTCTGACCACTGACCCTTCAGGCAACCTTTTCAGAATTCACTTCCACCTGATTCTCTTCACTAAGTTCAGATCCTCTCAGAAATGTCTCCTCTCTGGGCCTCACGGACCCCACTTATAACATGGAGACGTGCAACTAGACTAGAAACTCTGCCGTGTGAGCGGTACCGACCCACACAGTGATTGGCCAAATTAGGTGTGTGTCTGTGTGTGGCAGTTCTTTTTGGAGGGAGTGTCCATTTGTATTTAGAACCTGAATTTGGTCCCAGTCCTCCCAGAATGAAAAAGAAAAACACAAATTCTAGAACCGAAGCAAGAACATATGCTCAGAGTAAAAGTTACCAGAGTCAGACATATTTCTCTGCATTCAGTGTAATTTGAAGAGAGTTTAGAGCTTCTGTCAGTGCTGGCACTCAGACCTCCACTGGCTCTTTTTTGCCCTCAGGACAAAATCCCGACTCCTCCCTGAGGCTCCTCAGCCGTGTGTCATCCTCAGGGCCCTGCCAGGGTCTCCAGCCTCATCCTGGGAGCTGACCCTGTTCTCATGGTTCACTCTGCCCTGGGCACCTTCACCTTTTCTCTATTCCCCCCACATTTTTCTGTCTCAGATCTTAGTTCCTGCTCTTACCCTCTCCCTTTAGGTCACCATAGCACAGGCCCTTTGTCCCCCTTCAGGTCTAGGCTCAGATGTCCTCCCATCCCCTCCTGACAGTCTCTTTCACGATACCCAGGCTTCATTGCCTCTGTATCAGTCACCCTTTACCAGAAATGCCCTTCTCCATTGCTTATTTGAAGTCTTTGCCATTTTCCTTTCATTTAAAGGCTCACAGTGTTCTTCTTTCCAGGATGGCTGCAGTGTCTCACTGTGGGAATGTCTCGAGATGCTGGGACTGTGGGTTGGGCTGAATAATCCTCAGGGAAAACCACGGGCACAGGGTAGCCCCTGCCACAGCCCCCAGGTGTTCCAGGCTGTGCACATCCGTGGCAAGTCACCACCTTGGACAGGAGCTTTGCCTTCCAGCAGGTCATCTGCTAAGAGTCAGGGGTAGTGGATTCACGGTGTAAGGGTGAACAGAAGGCTGCAAACTAAGGGGGCATGCGGTGGCCCCCCTCAAAGAGCTAGGGTATCTTTTAATTACCTATGAGTGGGGAGCCAGGAGACAAGAAGCTTGGGGACCACTTGGCTTTGAGACTTCCTTACTGAACTCAAATGCCTTTGTACCTGCACTCTATAACGTCCCCAGTTGCTGGCAAGGTCTCCCAGGAGGGCCGACGTCTTGACCTGCATAGTGAATGTCCTTTGGGTGGCGGCTTGTGCGTATTCCTGTTGGAATGTGTTTTCTTTTTTTTTAATATTAATTTATTTATTAATAAATAAATGGCCGCATTGGGTCTTCGTTGCTGCGCGTGGGCTTTCTCTAGTTGCGGCGAGCGGGGGCTGCTCTTCGTTGTGGTGCGCGGGCTTCTCCTTGTGGTGGCTTCTCTTGTTGTGGAGCACGGGCTGTAGGCGTGCAGCCTTCAGTAGGTGTGGCACACGGGCTCAGTAGTTGTGGCTCACAGGCTTAGTTGCTCTGCATTGTGTGGGATCTTCCCGGACCAGGGCTCGAACCCGTGCTTTCCCCTGCATCGGCAGGCGGATTCTTAACCACTGCGCCACCAGGGAAGCCCTGGAATGTGTTTCTGAGAGGTCTTCGTGCCTTTTAGCCCTGTTTGCCCATGAGCGCATGGGGGAGAGGCAGAACAATTGGGAAGTTGGAAGGGAGGCTGTAAGGGTCTGCTGGAGGGATTGGGCAGCGAGTGGGGGCTTCAGAGTTCTCCCCGTGAATTGTTTGTGCACCTGTCCCTTGTGGACTCAAGGGGTGTGTGGAACTGTTGGCAAGTGAAGTCTTCTTTCTGGATGGAGCACCTGGAATTGCGTTTATGGGTAGTTGCGGGGTGCATTGTGTGGTGTATGAAACCCACCTGCGGCTAGATATCAAAGGAAACATAATTGTTATAGTGAGGGAAATATATGCACTCCAATGACCAGTACTGCATTTTTCACAGCAGCCAAGATGTAGAAAGAACCAAAATGTTCTCTGATAAATGAATGGATATAGAAAATTTATGTCTGCCATAAATTATGACATTATTATGACAGAAAAAGACACATATTTAATGTGGACACTAAAAATGTGAAACTCATAGAGCCATAGAATACAAAGGTTGTTAGCAGTTGGATGGTGGGGTTAATGGGGAGATACTGCTCAAGGGTTACAGAGGTCCAGTTTGTGAAATTAGTAAGTTCAACATGTACATCTAATGCCCAGCATGCTGACGGTAGTTAATCACACTGTGTTTCTATATACTTGGAATTTGCTGAGAGAGTAACACTTAAGTGGTCTCCCTACACGGAAACAAAATGGTAATTGTGAGTTGATGGAAGTGTAAATTACTTTTTTGTGATAATTATTACAGAGTGTCTACGTCTGTCAAATCATTGTATGCTTCATACAGGTACCGTTGTTATTCATCAGTTATGCCTCAGTAAATCTGGGAGAGAATAAGAAAATGGGGGCTGTGCTGGGCCTGCCTCCTGTGAGCGCCGCTCAACCCAGGCTTCCCATTAGATCGATGTGATATTTTTCATGTACATGTTTTATACCTTTCTCTGACCAGAGATTCCCCTTCAGATAGTCCAACCTCAGCAATATTTGAGGTGCCCCAGGATGTTCCAATCTGGATCCGTCGCTGAACATCAGGACTCTGAGTCCCCCCGTTCCCTGAGGGCTGAGATCTGGGCTGAGGGTGAGGGAACTCTGCTCTGCGTGGGGATGGATCAGGGCTGGTCTGTGACCTGCAGGGGATCGTCGGGTCCAGCCGAGGTGCCCGCTGCTGCTGGGTGTGTGAGGGCCTCACCAGGAGGGGAGCGAGATCTGAAGAAAGGGTGGGAAAACTCCTGTGTTGGTCTCTGTGTGGGAGTTTACTGTCCTGAGCCCCTCCTGGGACAGTGGGCGGCAGAGGACCGTCTGTTCCACATGCTGAGGGCTTCCCTGTGTGTGTGGTGGTGACTCAGGAAGGGGGTGTGTTGATTCTGAGCATTAAACAGCATCTTTTCCACTTTCAGGATAGACCTCTAAACATTCATTTTGTCCAAGGAAGAAGCCCTTAAGAGGTGAAAGCGGAAAGAACTGGAGTCTGCAATGGCTCTTTCTCAGGTAATGTCATATTCTCAGTTGGTTTTTCTGTCTATTCTTCCTCAGATGCCCTTATTTGGACTCGTTAAACTGGTCTGACTCTGAAGTATCCTGCCTGACACCTGTACATGCACCCTCACCCAGGTCCTTCCCTCAGGGCCTGTCATCTCCACTTAGATCCCGTCTCCCCATGACCCAGTGACCTGGAACTTGTGAAGAGGCTCCACCGGGTGTAGTCCTGGGCAGGGCTTCACACCCATGGATTTAGTTGGGGTGTCAATGCTATTGGCCAGCAGCAGTTGCTTAGGGGCCCCACCTGGATGCACTGTCTGCTCTCTGTAAACCAGGATCTAGATGGTGCACGTGAAAGTCGGGTATTAATGTGCACAATACCTGGTAAAATCTGGAAGTCAGGCCAACTAAGGGTAATTTGTTCTGACTTATTCAAAGGCAGTTGAAGCTAAGTGAGCAAGTCACTGACTAAATCTTAATGACTGGGAATGGAATGGAAAGTTCAGAACTAGACATCAGTGATAGAGGGTGTTTTATTCCATCCTGGAATTTAAACTATGAAATCAACCTAAACCTCTGACCTTTGGAAATTCTTTATATCACTTTCATCACCTCCACTCCTGAGAGGTTGTCTTTTTACTCTGTGGATTGTATCTTTTAACACACAGTATTTACCTTTGATGCAGGTTAGGGAACAGCTTTATTTTTTTGCTTGTAGATATCTAGTTTCTCAGCACCATTTGTTATTGAGACTGTCCTTTCCCATTTGTTTAGTCTTGGCACCCTTTTCTATACATTTTCCATATATTCCAGGGATTGTTTGAGTTTTCTAATCTGTTCCATTGGCTTATGTATCTGCGTTTATGCCAGTACCACATCATCTTGATTACTTTGTAATATGTTTTGAAGTCTAAAACTGATGGGCTTGGTCGATGGCCATGATCTTCAGGTCCAAGTGCTTCCAGCCCTGGCCCCGCCCCGGACAAGGGTGGCTACCTGCTGGATCACTTCGGTGAATGTAAAAGCTTTAAAGAGAATTTCATGAAGTGTCTCCAGAGCAATAGTTTTGACAATACTTTGCAGAAATGAATCAAAACAATATATTTAGAATGTAGGATGGAGAGGCAACTGATGTTACAAGAACCCCTGGAAAAACTGGAATTTGGAGATTTGTTTGTTTTGTTTTCTTTTCTTTTTGGCCATGCAACGTGGCATGCGGGATCTTTGTTCCCTGACTAGGCAACGAACCTTCATCCCCTGCAGTGGAAGCACTGAGTCTTAACCACTGGACCACCAGGAGGTTCTGGGGTTTGGAGATTTGCTAGATGGAAAATCAGAGAGAAAAACTGAACCTTGATGGGAAGAAGACTGCAGGACAGTGTGGGGTCATCTGGACGACATCGCCGCCCTGATGACGTTGCCACTCCAAGGGCGTGCTTGTAGGTACTGTGACTCAGGAAGGGGCTTTGCGGATGCCCGAGAGATGCCGCTGAAATCAAGACAGACACCCCACCCTGGTAATGGCTCGTCTTCTAAGAATCCCCAAAGGATTTTGGAAAACCATTGTCCCTTTTAGATTCCCATTTCCCCCCAGGTGTGTTAGGTTTTCTCATTAAGTCCTAGTGTGTGACAGGGCTCCCAGGGAGGTAAGGTGCCAGGTGACATCTGTGTAGTGAGTGGAACTTTGGGCTTCCTGTGTGGTGCTGGATTCACATCACAGGCTCTGTGTCTTTTCAGTGCTAATGTGCTAAATGTTCACAATTAGCGGTCTGTTACGTAGACAGAGATTGTCAGGAAAACTTTTCGTAGCAAATGGTTTCCTCTTCATACTCATAAATATATATGCCCTTTATTTCTTTTTTGGGGGGTGGATGCTGCGCTGCACAGCACGCGGAATCTTAGTTACTCGACCAGGGATCGAACCCGTGGCCCCTGTGGTGGAAGCATGGAGTCCTAACCACTGGACCGCCCCGAAGGTCCCTGACCTTTATTTCTTTCTTTCTTTTTTTTTTTTTTTTTTAACAAAAATAGAGGACAAGTTCAGAAGTGGGAAATGGTCTGGCTTTTGAGATATCTGACTTCTTGCTTTTTTTCTGGTGATGCCCGAGCACCAGGTATCTTTCTAACCAAGTGTCATTTTCTGATTTGTATCAGACTATGTTTGTAAAACTGGATGTTTAATTTCAAGAACTCATTTGTTGTAACTGAGAAAAAAAATGAAAATAAAAATGACTGACTCTATCTTCTTTTTCAAGAGTATTTTGTAATTTGGGGTCCCTTGAGATTCCCTGTTAATTTTATTTTATTTTTATAATTTTTAAATTTTTAAATAAACTTATTTATTTTATTTATTTATTTTTGGCTGCGTTGGGTCTTCGTTGCGTCTTCGTTGCTGTGCGCGGGCTTTCTCTAGTTGCGGTGAATGGGGGCTACTCTTCATTGCGGTGTGCTCCCTGTTAATTATAGCATGATTTTTTCTATTCCTACGAAAATTGCCCTTGAAATTTTGAAAGGGATTCCATTGAATCTGTAGGACACTTTGGGTAATTTGGTCATTTTAAGAATATTAAAATTGGACTTCCCTGGTGGCGCAGTGGTTAAGAATCTGCTTGCCAATGCAGGGGATATGGGTTCGAGCCCTGGTCTGGGAAGATCCCACAGGCCGCGGAGCAACTAAACCTGTGCGCCACAACTACTGAGCCTGTGCTCTAGAGCCCGTGTGCCACAACTACTGAGCCTGTGCTCCAGAGCCCACGTGCTGCAACTACTGAGCCTGCACTCTAGATCCCGTGTGCCACAACTACTGAGCCTGTGCTCTAGAGCCACGTGCTGCAACTACTGAAGCCCACACGCCTAGAGCCTATGCTCCGCAAGGAGGGAAGCCACCGCAATGAGAAGCCCATGCACCACAACGAAGAGTACCCCTGCTCGCTGCAACCAGAGAAAGCCTGCGCACAGCAACAAAGACCCAACACAGCCAAAAATAAATAAATAAATACATTTTTAAAAAATTTAAAATTGGAATATTCCAATCCGTGAGTGCAGGGTGTGTTTCTATTTATTTGTATCTCCATGAACTTCTTTTAGAACGTTTAGTAGTTTTCAGTGTACAAGTCTTTCAACTCCTTGGCTCATTTTTTCCTAAGTGTTCTATAGGACTATTCTCTAATTTTCTGTTGACATTGTTCATTGTGTATAGAAGTGCAACTGATTTTTGCGTGCTGATTCTTTATGCTGCAAGTTTTCTAAAGTTGGTTTTTGAAGAAATAGTTTTCTCATGAAATCTTTTTGGTTTGTGCATACAAAACCTTGTCACCTACAGAATAAGAAAATTATACTTTTTCCATATGGATAACTTTGAGTTTTTGGTTTTTGTCTTACTGTTCTAGGTAGGGCGTTTAGTATTTTCTTGAACAGTAGTGCAGAGTGTGCATCTTTCTCTTTTGTTGTTGTAAAGATTTAGTAGTGCAGACTTGCCCTGTAGTACAGCTTACACTGCCTGTTGTAAATTTTGATATGGTTTTTTTTCTTGTTTGGTTTTTTTTTTTTAATTGATTGATTGATTGATAGATAGATAGCTGTGCTGGGTCTTTGTTGTGGTGCCCGGGCTCTCTCCAGTTGCGGCAAGTGGGGGCTACTCCTCATTGCCGTGTGTGGGCCTCTCACTGTGGTGGCTTCTCTTTGTTGTGGAGCATGGCCTCTAGGCGTGCGGGCTCAGTAGTTGTGGCACATGGGCTCAGTTGCTCCGCAGCATGTGGGATCTTCCTGGACCAGGGCTTGAACCTGTGTCCCCTGCATTGGCAGGCAGATTCTTAACCACTGCGCCACCGGGGAAGCTCTCTTGTAGCGTCTTTGACTGGCATTGGTAGTAGAGTAATTCTGGCCTCATAGAGTTTGAAACTGTTCCTTTTTCTTGATTTTTTGGGGGAATAGTTAAAGTAAATTTGTTCTTAATCATTTTGAAATGTTGTCTTGAATTCTGAAGTGAATATATCTGGCTTTCCTTTGTTGAATTGTTTTTGATTAGTGATTCCATCTCCTTTCCAGTTACTTTTTTGTACAAGTTTTAATTTCTTCATGGTTCTGTCTTGGTAGTTAATGTTTCTCTAGGAATTTATTCATTTCTTCTAGTTTATCCAATACTTAGGGATAGAATTGTCATAGTATTTTCTTCTAATTTTCTTGATTTCTGTTGAATCAGTTGAAATTATTTGTAATGTCTGCTCTTTCATTTCTGATTTCAGTAATTTGAGTCTTCGCTCTTTGTTAGTTATTCTAGCTATGGGTTTGTCAGTTTTGTTACTCTCTTCAATTAACCAATTTGTGGTGGTGTGATTTCATGTAGTTTTTTTCCCCTATTTTATTGATCTCTAATCTAATTCTTTTTTCTACCTTCTGCTAGCTTATGCATATTTTGTACTTGTAAGATCTTTTATTTTGTTTTGGATTTTTTTTTTGAAATTGGTTTTCATACACTTGATAAACCACTACCTTTTCTGTGTACTTTTAAAATTTTCTCTTCCCCTTACTTATCAAAATTTAATTAATATATATCATTGTATAAGTTTAAGGTGTATAGTGTGAACTTTTCTTGCAAAATAAGTACCTCGGTGGGGTCTTTATTACATTCACCTGTGACATAATTACAATTTTTTTTATGTGTCTTGGGAACATGTAAGGTCTACTATCTATTGACTTTCAAGCATATAGTATAGTGTTGATAACTGTAAGTACCATGGTGTACATTAAATTTCTAGAACTTTCAACTTACAGCAGGAAATGTATTCCTTTGACTAATATCTCCCCATTCTACCAAGTCCCAGGATTTGATAACCACTATTTTTGTCTATGTTGCTCTTTGGTTCTTTTTTTTTTTTTTTTTTTTTTTCTTTTTACAAATGAGTTACAACATTCAGTACTACCTATTCATTCTCTGTGAATTATTTTACGGAGCAGATAACCTCATTGTCCCTCTGTGTAGTTAAAAATAGCAGGATTTTTTTCTTCTTCCTGGGTAAATGATACTACATTCCGTATATCTGCTAGATTTTTTTCATTTGATATATTCCCAATAGTGTAATTTCTGCACTATATAACAACTTTGTTCTTTTTTAAATCGTTTGAAGAAGTTTTATCCTATTTGATTTTTTGTATCTGTATGTTTGTGTATGGGATAAATTTATCCATCTCCATTCGATGGCCTCTTCCAGCTTACCTTCAGGTTTCAGGTAACAACATTCTTACACATCTCCCGGAATATTATGTGTGTTCTTTGTGAATATATGCATGGAAATGGGACTTATGGAGTATCCAGTTTGATACCTTACACAACAAATAATGTAATAAGTGTAAACCTGCTTTGTTTGTACAACATCCTATTCTTTCCCCTTTAAAATCTCTTTCATTTCTGTACCATATCAATAGTATAATTCTCACAGTTAAAAAATGGAACAGTATAATGTTACTTGCTAATAAGCCAGTTCTTCTTTTCTTTTAAGAAAAAAGTTCATTCACTCATATATGACATGAAAAGCAGTGATACCCCATGTTTATTTTTCCCTGTGTCCAGTAAGTCCCCTTATCAGTCCTGGTCTTTCTTTATATGATCCCTCGATACAGATAGAAACGCTGTCCTTTTTAGTGTTTCTCAAAAATTTTACGTCATGGTTGTGAAGTTTCATAACTCTGTTTGATAAAAGTCTTAATTTTGGTGTAATACCGTATATTCAACATGAAGCATTTATTCATGCATTGTAATGAACAGGATGTCTATGGTGCTTTTTAATTTGTAGATATCTGTCATATACATGTGATAAAGAAATTACAAGTAAAATCAAACACAGGTATAGGAGAAGTATTCCAAACAGTGGTGTTGGGAAGACATGGACACTGTGAAATCAAACATTTTTACCTGCAGGAGAATATGTATGATTTTGGGTGTCAGTGGAGAGATGATGAAAGAAATTACAAAAATATCCCTGCATTCCATAACAAAGATGTCACTAATGGAAGACGTCGATATGTTGAAAGGGATGCCGGAAAGAAGCCTATTGGAAATAGGCTTGCGTTAAGCTTTCATGATGAGCTGCATATTTTTAAAAGTGAACAGAAAATTGATGAGTTTAATCAAGCTGATAAGAATATCAACAGTAGTGCCTCATTTTCACCATGTCAAGAAATTTCTCCTCCTGTCCCAACCACAATTTGTAATATATATGGGGGTGATTTTATGCATCCTTTAATATTGACACAAGACAGAAAGCCCAGAGGGAAAGACCTGACAAATGTAATGAGTTTGGGACAGCTTTTCATCGCGGGTCATACCTCAATAGACATCACATAACTCATAGAGAAGAGAAATTACATGAATGTGATTTATGTGGGAAGGTCTGTAGTCGAAATTCAGGCCTTGTAATTCGTCAAAGAGTTCATGCTGTAGAGAAGCCTTACAGATGTAACGAGTGTGGCAAGGTCTTTAATCAGAAGGGAAAGCTGGCGGTTCATCATTCATACTGGAGAGAAGCCTTAGCAATGTACTGCGTGTTGCAAAGTCTTTAGACATAAGCAGCATCGACGAATTCATCAGAGAACAGGAAGTGGATAGAAACCTTTCAAATGCTGTTAGCGTGGCAAGGTCTTCAGCCACAATGCACACCTTACAGGTCACTGGAGAATACATTTTGTAAAGAAGCCTTTCATATTGAGTGTGGCGAAGCCTTTACTCATGTCTCGACCCCCACTGAATGCTTTTGGCATTCAGCCTAAATTATTATAATTAAAAGAAACCTTCCAAGTGTAATGACTCTCTAAATGTGTCTCAACCCTAACTCTAATGTTATGACCCACCAGAGTATTCATACTGGAGAGAAAGTAATGCTACGAATTGGACAAACCTTTATTCGGAGCGCACATCTCCCCAGTCATCTTCAGGTACTCCGTAATGAGCAGAACATTGCAGAGGTTCTCCGCCTTCAAACTTTTTTTTGTTTTAAACACTCCTTAAAACGTGCTCCCCGTTCTAGAATATGCAGTATATGAAATTCCTTCATGTCCTTTTTTGTGTCTAAATAAATGTCATGGCATGCATCTTGATTTACATGATGGTAAAATAGGGGTATAGTAAGCATATACAAAATATTACAAAATTTTAAAATCATACGGTGTCCCTTTTGTCCTTTCTGCGCTCAGTGCAATAATTTTAAAGGATCAATGTTCATGAGTTTTCTCTTTAAAATGAGCACTATACAATGGGAACATTTTTGCTTGATAGATAAACTGGAAATTTCATATATTCCCCTTTAAAACAGTTTTTTTTTTAAGTTTTTGCTAGTTTGTACTTGTGACCATTCAGTGGAGTAGGATGGAACCCCACCCAGAGTTTGGTTTGGTTAGTGAGACTGATATTAACATGTCTTGGATGATTCAGCTCAGTTATTGTTTACTAATTTGGATTCACTACATCCTGAATAGGTCCTCACTGTAGAATTACATGAAGACCTACCATCAGGTTGGTCTGCATAGGAAGAGTTTTAACATAATACCCAGCCCATCCATGTATGTGGATTGTCTAGATGCCCAATTCAATTGACAATTCAGGTGTAGTTCTCTCTCCCAGGTCACAGAAAACAGAAGACCCTTCATCACTTCAATAAGGAGTAGCTTCTGACTTACCAGCTTATTTCTGTGATAGGGGGATAAATTTTACATGCCTGAGTCCTCCAGTCTCAGACCCCAGGTCTTGTCCCTGAGTCTCTGGAGCTGAGTTTGGCCTCCTTCTTGAATGTGAATAGAAACAGAAAAGGTGATCTGTAGGATGAGAGTATGATATGAAATAGCCCTTACTACTCTGAGTAAGTTTTGTATTTGTCATACTAGTTTCTGATACAGAGACAAGAACAGCTATTTCTTTTTTTTTTTCTTTTTTTTTTTTTTTTTTTGTGGTGGGCCTCCCTCTGCTGCGGCCTCTCCCGTTGCGGAGCACAGGCTCCGGACGCGCAGGCTCAGCGGCCATGGCTCACGGGCCCAGCCGCTCCGCGGCATGTGGGATCCTCCCAGACCGGGGCGCGAACCCGGTTCCCCTGCATCGGCAGGCGGACGCGCAACCACTGCGCCACCAGGGAAGCCCAAGAACAGCTATTTCTTTAAACTGCATAAATTAATTCAAATTGTAGAAAATGTTTATGGATCTAACCACTGCCCCACTGCAAACACTTGGAGACCCAAGTTTCCAGGCCTGTGAATTGTTTGAGCCTCAGGATCTGGACATGCGAGCAACCTGCTATGAAAACGGCTTTTTATTGAAACCATTTTCATCTTAGTAGGAAACATCTTAGTTTGCAAAGTGTTGGAATAACTGGCCCACACAATTTTAAGCTTTCACTTTAAAGCTGTTACAGATAGTCACTTAAAGTAAGCAGGTCAAGGTACAGGGAAGCAGCTTCACCAGCCGCCCTCCCTGGCTCTTTGCTCCCACCTGGGCTCCTCTCTCACCCTGCCCCTTAACAGTAGCACTGTCCGGGTACAGCCCGTGAAGCCCTGCCTGTTCCCTTCAGGCACACTTCCCTCCAGAAGCAGAAACAGAGTACATGGGGAGGCCACTCTGCAGAGTGTATGTTTCCCTTTACTGGTGGGACCCTGTGCTGTGCTGTGCTGTGCTGTGCTGTCCCCCTTATTCAGTCCTCAGGGTGTTGGGAGTGACTGTAGACCTGGTATCCCAGCACCTGGCCCTCTGCCTGCCAAATCCTGAGATCGCCATTACAAGTCATGTATCTTTTTATTTGGGTTTGAAATCGCACTGAGGCTGCTGCTCTCTTCCCTTCCCTTTTCTGCCTTTGGTCCACGGACAGCCTTCTGTGACATTTTCCATCGTAAAACCCTTTACTACCAGTAATTGTGAATGGAACAATTAATCAAAAGAATGAAAATAGTATTTATATGTGTATGATTCACATTTAACTGCTGCCATTACATTTTGCTATAGTTTAATTCTGAATTAATTAAAATGGGTATCCTGTTTTAATTAAGAAAAGTCAGTCAGTTTTCATAACCCTGGGTGAATCGTGTTTCTTCGGCCAGCACAGTTTTGTTCCACCTCAGTGCTTTATAACAGAAGCACCATTAGGCTCTTAGGGTTGAAAGAATCTGTATCAATTTCTTTCTGTGGTGGAATCAAACAACATACAGTTTAGGAATTATATATTCATAATTTGTACCTGACTTATTCTCTGTAAAGTCTGTTCCAGAATATTTATGCAGCTATAATGAAAATACCATAGGAGTGCATTTAAGGCTCTGCCTTCTGTTAAAGTACAAAAATTGAAC
This sequence comes from Physeter macrocephalus, assembly GCF_002837175.3. NCBI lineage: Eukaryota > Metazoa > Chordata > Mammalia > Artiodactyla > Physeteridae > Physeter > Physeter macrocephalus. The sequence goes on from NC_041230.1 coordinate 2,092,087, forward strand.
CAAGTAAATTGGGTTTCTTGAGTGCTTCACGAATTGGGGTGCGTCCCATTTGAAACCGAGCAGGACCCTGAGGGCCTCCTGGACACGGAAGCCTTTCTGTGTCCGCTGTTTCCTGTTTGTAGGGAATAGGCTTCAGCCTCCATGATCTTCCCTGAGTTTCAAAGGGCAGATGGAAACAGTTGCTAATCAGGATACAGAGACAAAGGAAGGGCAGTCAAATAATCGTGCATCCTTGGGATAGGACCCTCCTTCTGCCTCAAGGGATACACATAACAATACCTTCGAGCTTTTCTGCAGAACAAAATTTGATGAAGCATTCTTCATTCCAGAAACATCAGGAGATCACCTGAGGCCAGATTAAAGGAAGCAGGCCCTGCACACACCCTGATACTTATCAACAGCCCTGCCCTTGAACAAGTGCTATAAAACTCCTCACCATATCCCCCTCTCCCTGCCTCCGGTTGGGACACACAGTTTCGAAGGGCACGAGCCTGCTGTGTCCCCCTTTGGTTGGCAAAACAACAAAGCTGTTGTTTTCTACTTCACTCAAAGCTCTGTCTCTGAGATTTGATTTGGGAACGTTGCGCAGAGGCTGAGTTTTCGGCATCACATCTAGATGATAAAGTGGTGGTCAAAGCTGTACAAGCCAGAAAGGTTTTATGGATAGAAGCTAGGCAGCATAATAATTTTATTGCGAAGACCCAGCAATTCCACTACTGGGCATATACCCTGAGAAAATCACAATTCAGCAAGACACATGCACCCCAGTGTTCATTGCAGCACTATTTACAATAGCCGGGTCATGGAAACAACCTAAATGCCCATCAACAGACGAATGGATAGAGAAGATGTGCTACATATATACAATGGAGTATTAACCATAAAAAGGAACGAAATTGGGTTATTTGTAGAGACGTGGATGGACCAAGAGACTGTCATACAGAGTGAAGTAAGTCAGAAAGAGAAAAATATCCTATATTAATGCATATATGTGTAATCTAGAAAAAGGGTACAGATGAACTGGTTTGCAAGACAGAAATAGAGACACAGATGCAGAGAACAAACATGGACACCAAGGGGGAAAGGGGGTGGTGGTGGTGGGATGAATTGGGAGATTGGGATTGACATATGTATACTAATATGTATAAAATGGGTAACTAATAAGAACTTGCTGTATAAAAAATAAATGAAGTTCAAAAAAGATGCAAATGACAGCATACTATGCACACTGGTTTATACTTAAATTTTTCATTAGTATATAGGAGATAATTCCAGGACATATAATTAAAAAAATTTTTTTATTGCGAAGAGAAGAAAAATTTTTTCGTCGAGGTTACATTTTTCTGGGGGAGGTATGGCAAAGGTCTTATCCTGTTGTTTACCTCAGTGGTCTTATTCACGAAATTCCAGAGTGGTTGGTTTAAGGTCACATTCCTGGGAGGGGTGTAACTGCAATAAAGCCTTGTTTTGCTGTCTTTGGGGCAAATGACCACTTTGGGACTGTTTTATGTTTTTCAACACTTCCTAAAACCTGTTCCCCATTCATGAATATGCAGTACATGGCATGCACCTTGATTTACATTATGGGAAAATAGGAATATAGTAAGCACATGCGAAATATTAGAAAATTTAAAAATCATACGATCTCTTATGCTTGAATCACTCAGGGAAATAATTTGAAAGTATCAATGTTCATGAGTTTTAAAAACGAACAATAGGCCTTCCCTGGTGGCGCAGTGGTTGAGAGTCCGCCTGCCGATGCAGGGGACACGGGTTCGTGCCCCGGTCCGGGAAGATCCCACGTGCAAAACCTGTTCCCCATTCATGAATATGCAGTACATGGCATGCACCTTGATTTACATTATGGGAAAATAGGAATATAGTAAGCACATGCGAAATATTAGAAAATTTAAAAATCATACGATCTCTTATGCTTGAATCAGGGAAATAATTTGAAAGTATCAATGTTCATGAGTTTTAAAAACGAACAATAGGGCTTCCCTGGTGGCGCAGTGGTTGAGAGTCCGCCTGCCGACAAAAACAAACAAACAAACAAAACGAACAATATACAAGAGGAACTTTTTCCTTCGAGAGGTAAAGTAGAAATTTCATACATTCACTACCCAAGCGTTCTTTATTTTTGGTAATGTGCACTGGTAACCATTCACTGGAATAGGGTGGAACCCCATCCAAGTTTTGTTTCATCATTGAGGCTGATGCTAACATTAAAGTGTTATGCGAATATTTGTTACATACTTCAGCTGTCTAGGGGGACGGGGAGACTTCCAGGGTGTTTTAAAATGGTTTGAGAGAACAGGGAATGGTGACTGGCTTGGTGTGTTAATGTGATTACCAGGTGAGGCTTGATGGAGGATACACTTACGGTTTGAACTTTCAGTTTGTATCACAGGATGGAGCCATCAGGCTTCTTTATCAGCTTGCCCACATAGGCTGGATAGGAAGAGGTGACTTATTCGGTGTCAGTAGTGAAACATCAAAAACTGGAGTCAGATTGTTTAATTAAACGCAATATTTACTCTTGAACCTCCTGATTTCTTGGTTAGGACACACCATAGGCTTCTTCATGCTAATAATTTTATTACATTTTTTTTTCTCCTGTAGCAGACATATTGTTCAATTGGGTTGTTGAAAATGCCTGTAAAATACTATTTTTAAAAATTGGCTAAATACGTTTACCCTGTTTAATAAAAATTAATGGGTGGAACTGTTTATTGGATAATATAACTAGGCAATTTAGTAGAAGAGCAATTATCCAAGGGCTATTCAAATTTTAATTTCAAATAACGTTACTAAGCAATATGTTACATGGTTTATTTTCTACTGTAATAATTTTTGTTTTTTTATTATTGTTCTAAAAATATTTATTTATTTGGTTGTGCTGAGTGTTAGCTGAGGCACGGAGTATCTTCGTTGCGGCATGCGGGATCTTTTAGCTGTGGTATGCGGGTTCTTAGTTGCAGCGTGTGGACTCTTAGTTGCAGCCTGCATGCGGGATCTAGTTCCCTGATCAGGGATCGAACCCGGGCCCTCTGCATTGGGAGTGCAGAGTCTTAACCGCTGGACCACCAGGGAAGTCCCTGTTTTTTTTGTTTTTGTTTTAACGTCTTTATTGGAGTATAATTGCTTTACAATGGTGTGTTAGTTTCTGCTTTATAACAGTGAATCAGCTATATCTATACATATATCCCCATATCTCTTCCCTCTTGCTTACATTTGGTAGTGTATATATGTCCGTGCCACTCTCTCACTTCGTCCCAGCTTACCCTTCCCCCTCCCCGTGTCCTCAAGTCCATTCTCTAGTAGGTCTGCGTCTTTATTTCCGTCCTGCCCCTAGGTTCTTCAGAACCATTTGTTTCTTTTTTTTTTTTTTTTAGATTCCATATATATGTGTTAGCATACGGTATTTGTTTTTCTCTTTCTGACTTCACTCTGTATGACAGACTCTAGGTCCATCCACCTCACTACAAATAACTCAATTTCGTTTCTTTTTATGCCTGAGTAACTGTTGTGTTTTTTTAAATACACTTTTCCCTTAGCATTATTTTTTCCTTCCAGACATATTCCATTTTTTAAAAATGTATTGCTTTTTTGAAAAAGAAATTTATTTATTTTATTTATTTATTTTTGGTTGCGTTGGGTCTTCGTTGCTGTGCGCGGGCTTTCCCTAGTTGCAGCGAGCGGGGGCTACTCATCGTTGTGGTGCGCGGGCTTCTCATTGCGGTGGCTTCTCTTGTTGCGGAGCACGGGCTCTAGGCTCGCGGGCTTCGGTAGTTGTGGTTCATGGGCTCTAGAGTGCAGGCTCAGTAGTTTTGGCACCTGGGCTTTGTTGCTCCGCTACATGTGGGATCTTCCCGGAGCAGGGATCAAACCCGTATCCCTTGCATTGGCAGGCGGATTCTTAACCACTGCACCACCAGTTAGTCCACATCTTCCATTTTTACATCATGGGATGTATAAATCAGTGAGTTGTTTTCCAGTTCTTGTGACATGAATACGTACATAACTCAGTGAGTTATATAAAGTAGGTGCACTATAAACATGATAAAAGAGCATTCCTCTCGGCGATCAATTTAATGAAAGAACTGGAATGGGGAGATGGTGAGATGAAATGTTTTAATTTGGGAATTGGTATGGTAAAGTGCTTGAAAATCAAGATTGTGGAAATGAACAAAGATGCAGTGAACTGAATGAGATTATAAGGATGAATTAGAAAGACCCCACAATTCCAAGTATAGTTTGTGACGATGAGACAGTCTCCATTGCCAAAATGCCTGGAAGCCATTCTGCCACTTCTCAGTGGATGGTATTCACATTCAGGGCCAGTGCATTTTGCAGAGAAAATAAGATTTGTGCTACGTGTATATATAGCATGACAACTGACACCCAGTATCCTCCACTTAGAACTTGATCCTGAGCAAAAAGAAAATATTTTCTTTGGAAAAGTGATCTTCAGTCTGATTTATATTATTTCATCATTATCCCACTTCAGGTAAGAGTTATTGTTATTAAGGGTTTATGCCTAATAGCTTACTAAATTTTCATCTCTCAGAAAAGCACTGTTATTTATTCTCATTCCACAAATGAAGGATTTTAGGACAATTAGACCCATTCATTTGCATCCCAGCAAGTGGCAGAATCGGGAATTGAACCCAGGTTGTCTGGTTTCAGTGACAAATTGCTTAATTATGTTGCTACGCTAACAAGACTAATTATTTTTATCCTTCCATAACTCTACATCTGTACTTAATTTGTTAGTATTTGTTGACTCTTTTAAATGACTTAACTGCAAATATAATTGTGGTTATGATAATGTTCTATAACATCTATACAGGCATACCTCGTTTTAGTGCCCTTTATTTTATTTTTTAAATTATTTTTTTATTTTTGGCTGCGTTGGGTCTTCGTTGTTGCGCGCGGGCTTTCTCTAGTTGTGGCGAGCATGGGCTACTCTTTGTTGCGGTGTACCAGCTTCTCATTGCGGTGGCTTCTCTTATGGAGCATGGGCTCTAGGTGTGCAGGCTTCAGTAGTTGCAGCACGCGGGCTCAGTAGTTGCATCGTGGCGAGCGTGGGCTACTCTTTGTTGCGGTGTACCAGCTTCTCATTGCAGTGGCTTCTCTTATGGAGCATGGGCTCTAGGTGTGCAGGCTTCAGTAGTTGCAGCACGCGGGCTCAGTAGTTGCATCATGCGGGCTCTAGAGCCCATGGGCTTCCTTAACTGTAGCTCGTGGGGTCTAGAGCGCAGGCTCAGTAGTCGTGGCACATGAGCTTAGTTGTTCTCCAGCATGTGGAATCTTCCCGGACCAGGAATTGAACCGGTGTCCGCTGCATTGGTAGGTGGATTTTTTAAGCACTGCGCCACCAGGGAAGTCCCTGCCCTTTATTTTATTGTGCTGCAGAGATACTTTGTTTTTTTGTTTTTTTTTTTTTTTTTTTTTTTACAAATTGAAGGTTTGTGGCCACCGTGGGTGGAGAAAGTCTTTGGCACCATTTTCCAACAACATTTGGTCACTTTGTGTCTCTGTGTCACATTTTGGTTATTCTCACAATATTTCAAACTTTTCCTTTGTCAATATATCTTATGTTGTGTCTGACCAGTGATCTTTTTTTTTTTTAATACTTATTTATTTCTTTATTTGGCTGGGCTGGGTCTTAGTTGCTGCACCTGGGATCGTTTTAGTTGCGGCCTCCACCTCTGCCCACAGAAATTAAATGCTGCTGGTCAGGTAAGATGCCCCCATTGTTTTCACGAAGGTCTGCATCTCTGCGTCTACTAGACCAACTCCTTGAAGAGAAAGCAGAAATGATGTTTATTTTAATTAATGTATTTAAACTTGTTTTAGACATAATCCTATTGCACACTTTATAGTCTACAGAATAACTTTTTTTTTTTTGCGGTACGCGGGCCTCTCACTGTTGTGGCCTCAGAATAACTTTTATATGCGCTGTGAATATAAAAAATTGGAGTGACTCACTTTATTGTTAAGTTTGATTTATTGAGGTGCTCTGGAACTGAATTTGCAATATCTCCAAACTATGTGTGTAGATTTATTTCATAGGCAAATATTACCAAAGAATGAATATTAAAATAAGATGCAGGTACACTGATTATCACATAATTCTACAAGAAAAAGCATCCAAGATGAAGTTGTATTTATTGAGGAAAAATGGTTCACAATTATGATGGATAGAAAAGACACATTTTCCCTTTAGGCAGGAACAAGTGTAAAACGATACCAACTTCTGAAATTATTGCACAATATTGTGGCTAGCTAAGGTGACTTAGTCCTCCAGTCTCAGACCCCAGGTCTGGTCCCTGAGTCTCTGGAACCGAGCAGCGTGTTGAGTCAATCAGGAACAGAAACAGAATATGGTGTTTTTTTGTTTGTTTGTTTGTTTTTTTGGTTCCTATGTTTTTTTCTAGAACTCATACAGAATATTACAGGTAATTGAGGTTTTTTAAAAAATAATTTTTATTTTATTTATTTGGCTGTGCTGTGTCTTAGTTGCGGTATGCGGGATCTTTTAGCTGCAGCATTTGGGATCTAGTTCCCTGACCAGAAATTGAACCTGGGCCCCCTGTATTGGGAGTGGAGAGTCTTAGTCGCTGGACCACCAGGGAAGTTCCCAGATAATTGCCTTTTAATCCTCATCTTCCTCCTCTTCTTCATCTTGATTAATCTGGAAGTAATGCAATTTGTGATTTTCTTTGGTGATAGCACCTACCTAACCTACGTAACCAATCTCGGAGATCAGTCTTCTTCAGATATTTTTTGGTGAGATATTTCAAATACCTTTTGGAAAAAGACACCTCAGAAGTTGCGGTAATCTTGCTTTTGCTTCTTTTGATTGTTACAACGCCTCCACTAAGATTCCCAGCTTTTCCATTCAGTTCGATTCTCTCCTGAAGAACCTGCTCAAAATTGGCAGCATCCATGATTCCATCTTGTACAGGATGGGTACAGTCAAGAGTAAACTTCAGGACCTGCTTCTTTTGTTTTTTTAATTGCCCCCCTTTGCCACAGCTTTTTCAGGGGCTCCAAGGCGGCCGCGGAGGCTGAAAGGTCAGAATATCCGTTCTTTAGGGTTTCAGTATGAAATAACCATTCTGCATAGCTAGATGTGATTTTTTAATGCACATTCTCGTTTGTAATACAAAGAAAAATCCAGTTTTTATTTCCTTAAAGTGCGTATATTAATTGTAACTGCAGCAGATGTTCTAGGCTCCAGTCACCGCCCCACAGCTACCACTTGGAGACCCAAGTTTCCAGACCTCTGAATTGCTTCAGCCTCACTAGCGGGACGTGCGAGAAATCTGTTGGCAAAAAAAAGCTTCTTATTTAATCTGTTTTTAACTTAAGAGGAATCTTCTTAGTTTTTGCAAAACCGGCCCATACAATTGTGCGCTTTTACCTTAAAAGTGTTATGGACAGTTAACTAAACAGGTCAAGTTAGCGGAACCTCGGTCCCTGCGCCGCACTCCCGCGCTCTCTCCGCAGACCTGCACTCTCCGCGCCCCGCCCCTCGCACGTAGCGCTCCGCCCAGGCCCCGCCCCGGAAGCCCCGCCTCGTCTCTCTGCGTGTCCGCGGTTTCCTACGGAAGCAGAAGCGGTGAGCTCGCGGTGAATATCGTGCGGCTGACCGTGTTTTTTCTTCGTAGTATATATGTGCCGCGCGGTCCCCCTTACTCCATCCTCGCGGTCACGGAGTCACTATGGACGTAAAGTCACAGCAGCCGGCCCTCCACCCCAAGTAAATTCAGACGTCGCCGTTACAGGACGGGTGTCTTTTCCTTTGGGTTTGAATTCGCTCTGAGGCTGGTCCCTGACCTTGTTTTTTTTACCTTGTCCACGTAGACACCGCCTTTCGCAACATTTCCCTGCTTCAAACCTGTTAATGTCTCGCCCTCGCAGTGTAAAGTCTTCTTCCGCGAGGTGGATTCACGCCCCCAGCTTGGCCTTCTCGGCCCCTGGAGGGCAGCGCCGGCCGCCGCGCTCCCGGAGAGGCCGCGTCCTCTCCCCGCTCCTGGGATTCTGGAGAGCCCGCCCCTCTCCGGAGACCCCCTCCCTCCCTCCCAGCGCCTCTGTCCTCGCGTCTCCTCCGGCCGGTCCTTCAGCTCCGCAGGCCTCCCCTTCCTAGTCAGCCCTTCCCCTCACCCGCCGTGGGGGAAGGTGATCTGGGCCAGCCGTGTGACACCCAGTGTATGTCTATCCCCAGGTTCCACCCCGCTGGAAAGTAGTCTCTTCCGGTAGCGCGGCATCTTATTCAGTCACCATCCCTTATCCTTGTAAATTCGTGGGCGAGGGGGATCAGGAGAAGCAGAGACCTAGCGACTGGGAGAGAAGCAGAAAAACTGAGAAGGAGGAAAGAATGAGAGAGAACCGATGGGATAGTAACATAGGGAGAGGGGCCTTGTATCACCGGTAGGAGGGAAGCACTTCACACAGGGAGTGGGCGGGGAGCGTAAGAGTTGCAACCATGCCCTTCAGAGAACCGTGGTGCTGGGAGAGAAAGAGAGAAAAACTAGTGACTAGAAGAGCAGAAGAGAGAAGGCAGGAAGGAGGCATAGCCACCTGGGATGCCAGAGACTGCAGACTAAGGCATTGTAGCAGTTACAGAAAGGATGTAATCTGGAGATCGGAGAGGGAGCTGAGTTTGGGAAAAAGATGGAGAAATACACGGATATTTAGGACAATCAAAAAGGTTAGGGAGAAAGAGCAAGAAGGGGAAGAAGTCGCAGAGTGGGGCAGGACAAGGGTGAGGGAGAAATAGGAGGGGAGAAATGGCAGGAGTGTAGAGGGGAACAAAAAGATGAAATAGGAGACAGATAAACAGAATGAAATGGAAACACATAGTGGTGCAGGTAGAGGTGAGAAACTGGGTCCAGATGGGTGGTGAGTTGTTTGGATATGGATGATTATGTTGTGATATGTTGATTTGTAGCTTTAGAATCTAATGAATTAAAATTTATTTGCTTAAATTAGACAGATGAGGATGGGAAGTGCAAAAAGTGAAAGGTTTGTGTATTTTGTAAGTATTTGTAAGAGAAGATAATTTCCATTTGCAGTTCCTGTTCGGCCAAGGCACAGTGACTTGACTCAGACAGTTGTGGGTCACCCCCTTCCATTTTCCTGGCATGAGGTAGAGGAGAGGAGAGACTAGTGGCACAGGAAATGACTAGCTTTGTCACCATATGGTGCCTCTTTAAAGGAACATTAAAAGTTTTGGTTTTTGTAATGAATTTTCTTCTTGCTTTTTTTTTTTTTTTTTTCTTTTTTTGCGGTACGCGGGCCTCTCACTGTCTGGTCTCTCCCGTTGCGGAGCACAGGCACCGGACGCGCAAGCTCAGCGGCCATGGCTCACGGGCCCAGCCGCTCTGCGGTATGTGGGATCTTCCCGGACCGGGGCACGAACCCGTGTCCCTTGCATCGGCAGGCGGACTCTCAACCACTGCGCCACCAGGGAAAACCCCTCTTTCTGGTTTCTTTACATTTAATTCTTTGTGTAGCCTGGAATAAATCTTAGTGCATTCAATTACTACTTTCCTGTGGGTAATTATTAACTTCTGGAATAAGTTTGGTTCCCTTAGGTAGTCTACTCATGTCATTCTTTTCTAAATAAGGTAAATCCTCATTTTTTGAAAAACTTCGACACCAGCATTTTTAGATTAAAAATAATTCACAAATTATTTCTTTTTATTGATTCAGGTTTATATGAGACCTGAGTGCTTTTCCTCTTCATCTTATATATTGGAAAACTTCTTTGGTAACTAGTAGATAATTTTAGATTATTTTGATGAGTATTTGGTAAAGAGGTCATTGGTCTTTTACATTAACAGTCAAAACCTAATTTAACCAGTTAGTCTTTTGTTTTTTTTCTCTTATTTGGTCTGTTAAAATAGCTATGAGGTGACAGGAAGATGTTTCGCTTAGGTCCCTGTTTCGTGTTCTTTGCAAATGATGAAGGATGGGTTGGATTGACTTGGAACCTTCCTCCAACAGAGCCATCTATTCATGATGAAGAAGTTTGCTCACAGTTTATTTTTCAGCTGACCCCTTACAATGTTTTCTTCACCAGTGGCTATATTTTTGCAAATCTGCATGTTTAAATATTTTACTGAGATCTTCTGGAAAGAAGAATTGAACATTCAGTATTATATCTGTGTGATCAGACCTTGAAAGAGAAGTTTCCTTTGGTCAGGAACATGAAGGTTGGTCCTGGTGTTTTAAATTCAACAGGCGATGAGGACAGAGTCTGCCCACTGGCCCTTCAGGATCCCATTTCAGACTTTAGTTCCACCTGATTCTCTGGATTCACCCTGGGCTCTCTCAGACATGTCTCCCCTCTGGGCCTCCTCAGGGAGCCCACTCGTAATATGGAGATGGAGTCTAGACTCAGAAACTGAGTCTGAGGAATATTGACTCCTGAAGTGATTGGCCAAATTGTGTGTTTGTCTGTGTGTGGGAATTCTTTCTAGTGAGAGTGTCCTGTGTTATTTAGAATTTTTCACGGTTCCCAGTCATCCTAGAATGAAAAGCAAAAATGCTAGGATTGAGAATGGAACATAGCCTCATAGTTTGAGAAACGATAGTCAGACATATTTCTCTGCATTAAATGTAAATCTGAAAGTAGTTTGTGTCAACCCCTGGGCTTCAGACCTCCGCTGGGTTTTATTTGTCCTCGGGACAAAATCCAGTTTCCTTCCTTTAGCTACACAGACCTGTATCATCCTCAGGGCCCAGCCGGTGTCTCCAGCCTCATCCTGGGAGCTGACCCTGTTCTCATGGTTCACTCTGTCCTGGTCACATTACCTTTTCTGTTCCCAAACACCAACACCTTTCATGTTTCAGATCTTAGTTGCTCTTCTAACCTTTTTCTTTCAAATCAGCATGATTCTGGCCATACACCCTCCTTCAGGTCTTAATTCGGAGATGGCTCCCCATCCACCCCCCGACAATCTCTGTGACATTAACCAGATTTTATTGCCTCAGTATCAGTCACCCTCAACAGAAACGGACTTCTCCATTGATTGTTTTGAGTCTCTTGTCTTTAACCTCCACTGAAGGACACAGTGTTCATCTTTTTCCCAGGGTCACTGCAACGCCTCACTCGTGGGATGTTTTCAGATGCTAGGAATTTCCATTGGGCTGAGTACTCCTCAGGGAATACGAAGGTAACAGGGTAGGTGATGAGGATGGTTCCCATATTTGTTCTGGATATTTCAGCGCTTATTGATCTTTACCTTGTGTGCCTACTTAATTACTCCAGAGCAAAAAGATGTAGGGAGGCCTAAGAAGCCCTGTACAGCTGGTTTCCTCTTGCAGTGTTGTCAGGTATCCTCATGTTTATTCTGCTGCGTTACTGCTCTACTATAGCTACAGGTGTTCCAGGTGTGCACATCTTGGGACCAGTTGCCACCTTGACAAGTGCTTTGCCTTCCAGCAGGTCATCTGCCCAGAGGCAGGGGTAGTGATTTTACTATGCTAAGGGTGGGCAGAAGGTCCAGAACCTAAGGGGATGTGAAGGAGAGCACCCTAAATAGGGAATGTATTTTCCAGTTTGATGTGAGTGGGGAGAACAGGAGACAAGAAACTTAAGGCCTCTCTCTCTTTGTAACTGTCTCACTGAACTCAAATGCCTTTGTAACTGGACTCCATAACGTCCCCAGTTGCTGGCAAGTATCCTCCAGAGGGCCAGCTTTTTGATCTTCATACTGAATGCCCAGTGTCCTTTGGGTGGGAACTTCTGTGTTCTTGTTGCAGGATCTTTGCTGAGAGCTCTTTGTGCCATTTATCGTTTCCTCTTGTTCGCATGGAGGAGAGATAGAGAGGTCAGGAAAGTGAAGCAGAGCCTGTGGGTCTACACGAGGGATATGGCCGCATGTGTGGGCATCAAGTTGAGCCCAGTGAATGTGTGCATCTGTCCCTTGTGGGATCAAGGGATGTGGGGAAATATTGGCAAGGGATGTCTTAATTCTGTCTGGAGCATCATGACACGGGTTTATGGGTGGTTGTGGGTTTGAGGTGCCATAGGCTCCTAGCTCAGCTTCCCTGTAACACAGATGCTGAGACTGAGGCTGGCATGTATTGGTTACATTGGGTCACACCATTCATTCCTGAGGAGGAATGAAGACAGTGGATTTAGAAAGAGAGAACCATTTTCCCCCAGTATTGTTAGAGCTGTGGCCTGAGATATACCCATAGGGAGCTCTGGGTATAGGAGGATGGCTGCCATGGTACCGCAGGAATGGATCTAGAGGGTGCCCTATAGAATCCACTCTAACCAGTGACTTGTGTTGGCTTTTTTGGGAGGGCAAGAATCGTCGTGTAAACCTCCAAGTAATACAGGGAAAGTCTCAGAGATCATTTTTCGCATTACCTTTGCTATTTTTGAGCATTTTGGGTTGTGAGTGAAGAATATTTCAGACGCGCTATGAAAGGTACGATGAGTGAAGAATATTTCAGACGCGCTATGAAAGGTACGAGGAGTGAAGAATATTTCAGACGCGCTATGAAAGATACGAAAGAGCACTTCATTGGGGATGTTGGGGTCTCACTGAGGCATGTGTATCATTGGAGACATCTTTTTAATTGGTAGGTTTTGGAGACGACAGTGTTTGTGCTGGAATCATTGTAAATGAAAATATGGGGTTTTGGGTCTACTGATCCTTGGGTGTCTCCATATGTGTTTTTTCCTGATGCATGAGTTTTGAAGAGCTAGGTTTGTTATTTGGTATTTTATATGAGGATCATTAAGAGAGTGTCTGGAGACTGTGTTGGACCCCATAAGAGTTTGTTAGTTTATTTGTGTCCATACGGGAAATTATGAGTTCTATATCAGATGGCAGAATGTTTTGAGCAGGGAGCTTCTGCTAGGTATGTGTCTAGCAGGGGCCATAAAATCCTGTCATGTTTGGAAAGATTGTTTCAAGAATCAAAGGGCCCCAACACCACAGTGATCTAAAGTCTAGAGGCTCGTCCTTGGGAAGAAATAGCTGTTAACTTTCTTGCTGCCAGGCTCATGCTTGTTTCTGTACTATCCTCTCTTTATCTGTCTCAACACACACACACCCACAGGCCCAGTACAGAGAAAAGAGCACACTTAATGCCCTGTTGGTGGGAATGTAAATGATATGGCTATTATGGAAAACAATATGGTGGTTTCTCGGTAAATTTAATGTAGAACAGACACAACCTGTCAAACCCACCTCTGGCTCGATATCCAAAGGAAATGAAATCAGTATATTGAGTGACATATCTGCCCTCCAATGAGCATTGATGCATTATTCACAACAGCCAAGTTGTAGAAAGAACCATCATGTTGATGAATGAATAATGAAGAGATTTATATATATATATGTATGTATATACACACACACACAATTCAGCCATAAAAATGAAGGAGCCTATCATTTGTGACAAAATGAATGTACCTAGAATGAATATGCTCACTGAAATAAGCCTGACAGAAAAAGATAAATTCTGTGTGGAAACTAGAAATGTAAAACTCATGGAACTCTAGGGTGGAAAGGTTGTTACCAGGGGCTGGGTGGTGGAGAAAATGGGGCGATGTTGCCCAAGGGTTAGAAACTCTCATTTGTAAAATGAGTAAGTTCTGGGGATCTGTGTGTACCATGCTGACTGCGGTTGATCGTAGTGTGTTACTATATACTGGAGAATTGTTAAGGGAGTAAAATTTTAGTGTTCTCACTACGCAGACACAAAATGGTAACTGTGAGTTAATGGAAGTATAAATTACTTGATGCTGATAATTATTGTACATTGTGTACATCTTCCAAATAATCACATTGTACAGCTTATATGTACACCATTTTTATTCATCAATTATACCTCAGTAGTGCTTGAAAAGAAAAAGAAAGCGTGAGGTGTGTTGGGCTCACCTCCTCTAGATGGTACTCAACCCAGGCTTCACATTGATTTGAGTAAGGCATCTTTATATGCTTTATACCCCTGACCAGAGATGCCTTTTAAAGTAGATGGGATGGGGCCCAACATGAATAATACTTAAGGTTCCCCAGGATGTTCCAATCTGGATCCATCATTGAGCATCAAGGCTCTGAATCCTCCCGTTCCTGAGGGCTGAGATCTGGGCTGAGGGTGAGGGCTCTCCTCTGCGTGGGGATGGATCAGGGCTGGTCTGTGACCTGCAGGGGATGTCGGGTCCAGCTGAGGTGCCCGCTGCTGCTGTGTACGTGAGGGCCTCACCAGGAGGGGAGCGAGATCTGAAGAAAGGGTGGAAAACTCACCTGTTAGACTCTGTGTGGGAGTTTACTGTCCTGAGCCCCTCCTGGGACAGTGGGCAACAGAGGACCGTCTGTTCCACATGCTGAGGGCTTCCCTGTGTGTGTGGTTGTGACTCAGGGAGGGGGTGTGTTGATTCCAAGCATTAAACAGCCTGTTTTCAACTTTCAAGGTCAACCTCTAAAGACTCACGTTGCCTGAGGAAGAAACTCAGAAGAGGAGGGAGAGGAAAGAAAAGGAGTCAGGAATGGCTCTTTCTCAGGTAAAGTCATATTATACCTCAGTAGTGCTTGAAAAGAAAAAGAAAGCGTGAGGTGTGTTGGGCTCACCTCCTCTAGATGGTACTCAACCCAGGCTTCACATTGATTTGAGTAAGGCATCTTTATATGCTTTATACCCCTGACCAGAGATGCCTTTTAAAGTAGATGGGATGGGGCCCAACATGAATAATACTTAAGGTTCCCCAGGATGTTCCAATCTGGATCCATCATTGAGCATCAAGGCTCTGAATCCTCCCGTTCCTGAGGGCTGAGATCTGGGCTGAGGGTGAGGGCTCTCCTCTGCGTGGGGATGGATCAGGGCTGGTCTGTGACCTGCAGGGGATGTCGGGTCCAGCTGAGGTGCCCGCTGCTGCTGTGTACGTGAGGGCCTCACCAGGAGGGGAGCGAGATCTGAAGAAAGGGTGGAAAACTCCCTTGTTGGACTCCGTGTGGGAGTTGACTGTCCTGAGTCCCTCCTGGGACAGTGGGCAGCAGAGGACTGTCTGTTCCACATGCTGAGGTCTTCTCTGTGTGTGTGGTTGTGACTCAGGAAGGGGGTGTGTCGATTCTAAGCATTAAACAGCCTGTTTCCAACTTCGAAGATCGACCTCTAAAGCCTCACATGGTCTGAGGAAGAAGCCCATAAGAAAAGGAGGAAGAGGAAAGAGAAGGAGTAAGAAATGGCTCTTTCTCAGGTGAAGTCATGTTCTCAGTTGATTCTTCAGTGTATCCATCCTGAAATTCCCTTCTTGGGACACGCTAATCTTCTGTGACTCTGAGGTGTTGTTCCTGACACCTGTGCATTCATCCTTACCTAGTGCCTTCCCTCAGTACATGTTTATAATTGTTATATCTTCTTGGAGAATTGACCCTTTTATGATTACGTAATGTCCTTTGTCTCTTATGTCAGTTTTTCTGTTTACTTTGTCTGATATTGTGCAGTCACTCTTGCTGTCTGTGGGATAGAATGTCTTTTTCCTTCCTTTTGCTGTTTGCTTTTCCTGTCCTTAGATTTGTCTTTCGCTCTAGCTCTCTGCTTTCCTCCTGTTACTTCCGCTAGTGGTCCCTGCTCAGGCACACTGTACAGTGGTGAAAGGCAGGAGACCTGGCCAGCCCCCTTCACTCCACTGTAACTTCAGAGGGAATGCATCAGCCATTTCCTTCTGGTCATGACATTGGTGAAATGTTCTTTCTTAATAACAATATATTTTTCCATATTCCTTTTTGTTATGTTTTATAATTCTCCAAGAAACTTTTTACTTTACCATTGTGATAATTTTATTCTTAATCTGTTAAAATAATGTATAATAGTAATAACTTTTCTAATTAAAAAAATTTTTTTTTCTAATTTTGAATCAATGTTTTATTAGTGGAAAAACAAAGAAACTCTTTTTGGCTTTTGTTAATGCCTATCTGTATAAATTCAAATGGACAGATTTATATTTATATTTTTGAATATAGTTATTGAAATTGGAGTTAAAGTAGTCTTGTTTTTTTTTTAATGTCTGTACTATTTTCTTTTTTAGTAGCCTGCTATAGAATCGTGTTGAGGAACTCAGTTTAGTACAGTTTGTACATTTTCATTTCTGTAAGAATATCCTGAAATACACGTGAATAAATATGATAATGAAAAAATAGTCTGAAAATCTGTCAGGAGACCACTCTCATTTCAGTTAATTTATCGTTGACATGTGTGCATACGTGCATGGATGCGCAAGTCCATGGTTTAGATAAAAGACATCATGATTTTAAATCTATAGATATCTTTTTGCAGTTCATATTATATCTTTAATATATTCCCTGGCCTTGAATTTTTTCTACAGTATCATGTTCATGGTTTAAATAGTAATAAGATTACTAACATTTTGTGTGTATGTGTGCGTGTACACGTATATAATGAACTTTTAGGCTGTTCCATGTTGTTTACCTTGAACTTCTCTAAAGTTTTCTCAGGTAATCGTCTGTCAATGAAGTTTTAATGTTCTGTGCGTTACTTAACTCCTTGATTTTTAAGCTTCCGTTCCAGAGCCCAGCCATGGTGTAGCCCAACCAAGTTCATGTGCTTACTGTATGATTCCTTAGATTCCTGAACTCAGTCGAGTTTTTCAGAGTGTCTCTGACACAGTTTTCTCCTCTGTAAGTTGGGGAAAGATCTTTCTTTAATGAGCTTTGATGTTGCTAACAAGTTAATACATGTAAAACATTGAGAGTAATGCATAGCATATAGGAAGCGTTCATATAATGTTACTCTTTGCTGCTGTTATCATCATCATAATTGGAGGTTTTGAGCTTTCTTTATAAAGCCACTGTGGACTCTGTCACCTCTGAAGACACCACTCATGCTCCTCTACATCCAGGAGGATGATTATCCCTCAGTGTGTAGAACGTAATATCTAACACTTCCACATGGACAACACGGTGTTGAATTTTTATTTGTATATATTTCATGTATTGCCCAAAAGAATGAGAAGGGTAAATCTATTTGAAGGATATTGTAATCTCTATGACAAAGCATAAGAAATTAAAATTAGACACCCAATTAGCTTCAAATACCTTTCCATGGATCTGTCAGAATACATACTTCAACCTAATTGATCTTTTACCTCTACTCATTTTGTATGGAAATAAGAACTCTCCTCATGTCCTCTTGGTGAAATGTTTTTTTATTTAAGGGACAGTTGACATTGAATGATGTGGTCATCGAATTCTCTCCAGAAGAGTGGGAATGCCTGGACCCTGCTCAGAGGGCCTTGTACAGGGACGTGATGCTGGAGACCTACAGGAACCTGATCTCTGTGGGTGAGGATAACTTCCCTCCAAAAGTCGGGAGGGTGTCTTTGCATTTTCCCTTGTTTGCCTTTTGGAATCCCCTGCCTTGCTTAACTGAGCTCAAAGCCATGTTGACTGAGGCATGAAAAGCTTCTTGATTTAGCATCAGGAGTTCAAACATGCCCTTTCTTCAGATGATATGGCCACTTCGCAGTACAGCAGGAGTTTTTTAAGTGATTAAGTGTGTCTAATGCCCAAGCGGAAACTTTTAAAATATTTCATTCTCTGTGCTCTACCCCTGTGCTTTTGATTCAGTAGATGTCTGCATATTTCATTGTTCCCTCTGCATTGAGAAGGAGGCAAGCGGAGGATGAATTTGTGAAATATGTTTCCAGACCCACCGTAGCATTAGTAGTGTTTGGGAAACTCTACCGAATGGGAGAGTTGTTTGCGAAAACAGAAATCTATTCGTTGTCAAGTCTGAGAGGAAATATTTCTTCTCCCTTAGTTATCACTCGCTCCCTCAACATGTAAAATGTATTCTTTCCCCCTCCAGTGGTGCGGGAGCTCCACCAAAGACAAAGGCAAAGTCTTTATCATGGTATACTGCACTCGGCTATCTGGCCCCTGTGAACTTGTTGCTGCTTGATTTTGAGGAGTGTGAACAGGGTTGTTTTAAAGGGGTCTGTTGCTCCCTCAGCTCTCCTTTTGGACTTGATTCCCTTGGATGCTCAATTCTCAGTCCATATAGATCAGAGCTGATGCCTCCAGACTCCAGCCCCTGAGCCTTTCTGGGTTCCACCCCCATCTTGTGTTCTTTGAAGACCTAATCAGAAGATGGGAAAACACTGGCTGCTCGTTCATTCCATCTGGCACCTCAGAACCTGCAAGGAGCTGTCTCAAGCCCTGTCTGCTTGTTTTGCTACCTCAGCCATTTACTCCTTTGACTAATATCTCCACATTCTGCTACCAGAGTTTGGTAACAGCTGTTCTACTCTAAGTTGCTCTTAGTATGCCTCTTTTTTAAATTTTACTTTATTTTTATTTATTTATTTTATTGTTGGCTGCACTGGGTCTTCATTGTGGCGCGCAGGCTTCTCTAGTTGTGGCGGGCGGGCTCCAGAGCTCACGGGCTCAGTTGAGGCAGCGCTTGGGCTTATTTGCCTCTTGACATGTGGGATCTTAGTTCCCCGACCAGGGAGCGAACCCGCGTCCCTTGCAATGGAAGGCGAATTCTTAACCACTGGACCACCAGGGAAGTCCCAGCATGCCTCTTTTTTAAAAAGTATATTTCGCATATAAATGGGATCATTCAGTATTATTCTTTCTCTGAATAATTTTACTGAGTATATACCCTTATTGTCCATCTGTGCTGTTAAAAATAGCAGGATTTTTTTCTTCTTTATGTGTAAATGAAATTGCATTCTGTGTATCTCCCAGATTTGTTCCCCATCCATCTGTTGGATAGTTAGGTTGTTTCAATGCCTGGGCAGTTGTGATTACTGCTGTTCTGAATGTGGGAGTGCAGGTATTTTTTTTTTAATTATGTATTTTATTTATTTATTTTTGGCTGCGTTGGGTCTTTGTTGCTGTGCGCGGGCTTTCTCTAGTTGCGGTGAGCGGGGGCTACTCTTCGTTGTGGTGCGCGGGCTTCTCATTGCGGTGGCTTCTCTTGCTGCGGAGCACGGGCTCTAGGTGTGCGGGCTTCAGTAGTTGTGGCTCACGGGCTGTAGAGCGCAGGCTCGGTAGTTGCGGCACACGGGCTTAGTTGCTCCACGGCATATGGAATCTTCCCAGACCAGGGCTCGAACCCGTGTCCCCTGAATTGGCAGGCAGATTCTTAACCACTGCGGCACCAGGGAAGCCCAAAGTGTAGGTATCTTTTAAGACAGTGATTTCATTTTGTTTGATATTTTCCCAATAATGTAATTGCTGCATTATATTATAGTTTTTTTACAGTATTCTGGGAAGCTTTTATACTTTTCAGTTTCTTTGTATCTGTATGTTTTTGTATGGAAGAAACTCTCTTTTTGATGGCCTTATTGTAGTTTTTCCTTTAGGTTTCGGCTAAGAACATTCTTTCACATCTCCTGGGATATTATATATGTACTTTGTGATTATATGCATAGAAATGGGGCCTATGGAATATTCAATTTGATACCTTTTGTAGCAAATAATGTAATAAATGTAAACCTGCTTTATTGCTTCAGTGTCCCATTCTCTCTCTTTTTAAATCCCTTTTGTTTTGGCCCCATACCCAGAGTATAATTTCCACAGTTAAAAATGGAATCATATTGGGAACTCCCTGGTGGTCCAGTGGTTAGGACTCGGCTCTTTTCACTGCCGTGGGCTCAGGTTTGATCCCTTTTTGGGGAACTAAGAATCCAGCAAGCTGCGTGGCATGGCCAAAAAAAAAGTAATAGTGTTATGTTACTTGTTGGGCCAATTCTTCTTTTCTCTTTTTTTTCTTTAATCAATTTTTAAATTAATTTTTAAAATTTAGTTTAATCTTTTTCTTTTTGTAAATTTATTTATTTATTTAGTTTTGGCTGCGTTGGGTCTTCATTGCAGCGTGCAGGCTTTCTCTCATTGCAGTGGCTTCTCTTGTTGAGGAGCATGGGCTCTAGGCATGCGGACTTCAGTAGTTGTGTCGTGCGGGCTCAGTAGCTGGGGCTCACGGGCTCTAGAGCGCAGTCTCAGTAGTTGTGGCACACGGGCTTAGTTGCTCGACGGCATGTGGGATCTTCCCGGACCAGGGCACGAACCCGTGTCTCCTGCATCGGCAGGCGGACTCTCAACCACTGCGCCACCAGGGAAGCCCATTACTGGTCTTTCTTTACATGGTCTCTCTCTCTCTCTCTTTTTTTGTATTATTTATTTATTTATTTATTTATTTTTGGCCACACCCCGTAGCATGTGGGATCTTAGTTCCCTGACCTGAGATGGAACCCCCACCCCCTGCTTTGGAAGCGCAGTGTCTTAACCACTGGACCCCCAGGGAAGTCCGTTTACATTGTCTCTTGATGTGGATGGAATCACTGTCGTTGGTCACGTATTTAAGTTGTTCTCTTGATCTCCCCAGTTTCCGCAGCACTTCATCATCTATCCCTCCACCTTCCTCATTACTCACACTGTAAAAATGATTCCCTTTCATCCATTGAAAAACTTTTTCAGTAGATGACCTAAATCAATATGTGCAGCCATGATGACTCAGAAACCATTTCCAGCAGGGATGCTTGAATAACAGTATTAGTTACATAGCTCACTTCTTCTTGCATCTCCCTTAAGATTTCCTTTTTAAACTTCTGGTATTTGTATGTTTACTGTTAGTTGGTATGTGCTTTGTGGTCATAGTGGAAAATACCCCTTTTTGAGACCTAATGTAAGTTTTTTCATTTGAATGTTTTTGTCACAGTGTTTGAAACGACGCTACGCTGAACTTAATTTGAATTACGTGTAATCACTCTTTCTGTAATGAAGAATCATATTCTTTACTGTTCTTCAAAAATTTAACATCATGGTTGAAAAGTTTCATAACTCTGTTTGATAAAAGTGTTACTTTTGTTTAATATCATATATTCAATGTGAAACATTTATTCATGCAGTGTAATGAATAGGAAATGTATGGTTCTTTATATCTTGTAGATATTTCTCATATACACGTGATAAGGAAATTACAACTAAAATCAAACATTGATAAAGGAGGAGTATTCCAAACAGTGATTTTGGGAAGACATGAAATCCAGGAAATCAAACCTTTTTACCTCTCGGAAATACAGGAGAATATGTTTGACTTTGGATTTCAGTGGAGACATGATGAAAGAAATTACAGAAATATCCCTACATCCCATAACCAAAATGTCACTGATAGAAGAAGTCAACATGGTGGAAGGGATTTGGGAAACAGCCATATTGGAAATAGACTTGTGTTAAGCCTTCAGGATGAACTGCATATGTTTAAAAGTAAACAGAAAATTGATGATTTTCATAAAGCTAATAAGAGTATCAGCAGTACTTCCTCATTTTCACCAGTTGAAGGAATTTCTCCTCCTGTCCAAACCAACATTTCTAATATATATTTTATGCATCCTTCAATACTGACACAAGACCAGAGCCCACACAGGGAAATACCTTACAAATGTAATGAGTATGGCAAAACGTTTCATCAGGGCTCAAATCTCAGGAGTCATCAGAGAATCCATATAGGAGAGAAATTACATAAATGTGATGTATGTGACAAGGTCTTTAGCCGAAATTCAGATCTTGTAATTCATCAAAGAATTCATACTGGAGAGAAACCTTACAAATGTAATGAGTGTGGCAAGGTCTTTAGTACAAAAGGAAAGCTTTCAGTTCATCAGAGAATTCATACAGGAGAGAAACCTTACAAATGTAATGAGTGTGGTAAAACCTTTAATCAGAGCTCAATCCTCACTCGACATCGGATAATCCATACAGGAGAGAAATTACATAAATGTGATGTATGTGACAAGGTCTTTAGTCAAAATTCAGACCTTGTAATCCATCAAAGAGTTCATACTGGAGAGAAACCTTATGAATGTAATGAGTGTGGCAAGGTCTTTAGTCAGAAAAGAAAGCTTTCAGTTCATCAGAGAATTCATACTGGAGAGAAACCTTACAAATGTAATGACTGTGGTAAAACCTTTAATCAGAGCTCAACCCTCAGTCGACATCGGATGATCCATACAGGAGAGAAATTACATAAATGTGATGTGTGTGCCAAGGTCTTCAGTCAAAATCCAGACTTTGTAACTCATCAGAGAATTCATACTGTGGAGAACCCTTAAAAATGTAGTGTCTGTGGGAAAATCTTTCTTCCTCAGGTGTCAGTAGGCATGACATAATCCATAGAGTAGCAAAACCATATAAATATGATGTATGTGACAGAGTCTTTCATCGAAATGCAGTCCTTGGACTTCATCAGGAAATTCATACTAGAGAGAAACCTTACAAATGTAATGAGTGTGTCACAGTCTTTAGTCAAAACACAAACCTTGCAAGTCATCCAACAATTCATACTAGAGAGAAACCTTACAAATGTAATGAGTGTGGCTAAAACCTCTCATCAGGGCTCATACCTCAGTAGGCATCAGATAATCCATACAGGAGAGAAATTGCATGATGTATGTGGCAAGGTCTTTGGTTAAAATTCATACCCTGCAATTCATCGGAGAATTCGTACTGAAGAGAAACCTTACAAACGTAATGTGTGTGGCAAAACTTTTCATCATGGCTTAACTCTCTGGCGTCATCACATAATCCATACAGAATCCAAACCATATAAGTGTGATGTGTGTGGCAGAGTCTTTAATCGAAATGCAGTCCTTGCACTTCTTCAGAGAATTCTTACTGGAGAGAAACCTTACAGATGTCATGAGTGTGGCAAGGTCTTTTGTGAGAAGACAACCCTTACAAGGCATCAAGAAATTCATATTGCAGAGAAACCTTACAAATGTAATGCGTGTGCCAAGGTCTTTAGTCAAAAACCCCAACTACGAATTCACTGGAAAATACATAATGGAGCAAATTACAAGAGTAATGACTGTGGCAAAGTGTTTAGTCAAAATGCAAACCTTGTATGTCATCAGAGAATTCATTATGGTGAGAAGGCTTACAAATGCAATGAGTGTGGCAAGGTCTTTCGTCAGAGTTCAACCCTTTCAAGTTTTCGGAGAATTCATAATGGTGAGCAGTCTTACACATGTAATGAGCATGTCAAATTCTTCAGTGTGCTTTCAAGCCTGACTTAATGCCATCAGGCAGTCCATATTGGTGAGAGACTTTAATAATGTAGTGATGTGACAAGGCTTTTAGCAGGTGTCCCCATCTTATGCTTTATTAGAAATTTCATTCCTGATTGAAACCAGTAATTGTAATGATTGTGGCCTGGCCTTTTGACAAGGAATGTATTCACCAAAGAATTCATTCTGGAGATTACCTCATGAATGTATGAATGCGAAAAACCTTCACTTGGGGCTCACATCCTACTAATCATCAGGCAGTCCATACTGAACAGAACATTACAGCATTACTCTACCTTGGGAATGCTATTTTTTTAAACACTCCTTAATACCTGCTCCCCATTCTTGAGTATGCAGTATATGAATGTATTTTTTCGTGTTCTTTTATGTGTCTAAATAAACGTCATGGTATGCACCTTGATTTAGATGAAGAGAAACTAGGAAAATAGTAAGCATATACAAAATAGAAAAATTTAAAAATCATGCAGTATCACATTTGTCCTTTATTGTGCTCAGTGAAATAATTTTTAGGGCTCTATGTTCATGAGTTTTCTTTTCAAAATGAACCACATACAATGGGGACATTTTTGTTTGGTGGATAAACTAGAAATTTCATGTATTCACCCTTAAGACATATTTTTGTTGTTTCTGGTTTGCACTTGTGACCATTCATTGGAATAGGGTGGAACCCCACACAGAATTTGGTTTGGTTATTGAGACTGATATTTATATTGAAGTGTTATGAGAATGTTTGTTATATAATTCAGCTTTCTATGGGAAGGGTGGAGACTTCCAAGGTGTTCAGAAAATGGTTTAAGAGAACAGGGACTGGTCAGTGGCTTCATGTGTTAAGGAGATCACTTGATGAGATTTGAACTTTCAGTTTGTATCAAAGGAGGGAGTCCTCAGGGTTTTGTTTTTTTTTTTTTTTAATTAGTTTGCCCACATAGGTAGAATAGGAAGAGGTTGTCCTGCTGCCCAAAGCTGTCAGTAGTCAAACGTCATAAAATGGATTCAGACTGTTTAACAAAACAGTGAATGTTTACTCTTGAAACTCCTGATTTCTTGATTAGGAAGCAATACAGTTTTCTTCATGCTAATAATTTATTACATTTCTTTACCTGCGGCACATGTATGTTCCATTGTGCAATATGGTTTTTGAAAATGCTTGTAAAACACTGTTTAAATAAATTGCCCAAGATGTTTTTACCCTAGGTTAATAAAAATTAATGTTTGGACAAGGAATTATATTCAGTCTCCTGGCATAAACCATAATGGAAAAGAATATAAAAAAGTGTATATATGTGTATAACTGAGTCACTTTGCTGTACAGCAGAAACTAACAGAACATTGTAAATCAACTATACTTCAGTAAAAAAATTAATGTTTGGAAATGTTTACCAGGTAATATATGTAAGCAATTTTTTAGAAGAGCAGTTATCCATAGGGTATCAAAATTTTATTCTGCAGTGTTTTTACTAAATGTCTTGTTTAGTTTTATAATTTTACCTTGAAACCAGTGATTACCTTTGAGCTAATATTTGTACAGGTGTGAAGTTTAAATGGAGTTTTTTCCCCCATGTGAACATGTTATTGATTACTACCAGTTTTTGAAAATCCTTCGTTCATTGAATTGCCTTGGTACCTTAGTCAAAAATCTGTTGGAAGTACAGTGGCCCTTGAACAGTGTGGTGAGTTAGAGGTGTTGAGTCCCGAGTAGTCAAAAATCCACGTATAACTTAATATTGTCCCTCCATATCCGTGGTTCTGCATCCTTGGATTCAACTGAGTTGTGACCTTGTAGTACTGTGATAGTGTGTTTTGGGAAACATGCACGTATAAGTGAATCCACACAGCTTAAACCCGTGTTGTTCAAGGGTACACTGTACTCCTGTAGGACTGTTTCTGGTTTCCTCATTCTGTTCTTTTGGTCTGTGTGTCTGTCACTCGACAAATCCCACACAATCTTGATTATTGTCACTGTATTATAAATCTTGTTATCGTGTGGAGTGATTCCAACCACTTCAGTATTTTTCTGATATATCAGCTTTTCTATTTCTTTTGCCTTTCCATATTTATTTTAGAAAAATCTTGTTTGTATCTTCAAAAATTTTGTTTGGAAATGTGTTAAACCTGTATGTCAATTTGAGGTGATTTGTCATCATTTCTATGTTGTGTCTTACCTTCAGTGAATATGGTATGTTTCTCTAGCAATTCACTGACTGTGGTGTGTTTCTCTAAAATGACCTCAATTAAATGTCATCTTTGATTTCTTTCAGACCACTGTAGTTTTCCATATAAAAGTCCATGTTTTGTTAGATTTACACATTTTTCTTCTAGTTTTACTTTTCTGAGCATTTAAAGAAGATACTACATTTTAAATTTCAGTGTTCATTTGTAAATTGCTACTACATAAAATTTCAATAAATTTTTGCATGGTGTACTTGTATCCTGACACCTTGCCTCGTATACTTTTTCTAGAAATTTCTGTAGATTCTTTTGATTTTCCACATACATCATTTCTTTAAAATTTCTATTTCTGCTGTAACAACTTACCACAAACTAAATGCCTTAAATCAACATAGATTTATGCTTTTGTTGTTCTGGAGGGTAGAAGTACAAAATGAATCCAAAACATTGTGAGTCTGACTCCATTTTTGAGGTCTGACTACAGACACCTTTAAGACTCAGAACAAGCTCTTCCTCTTCTGTCCATGTTATCAGGGCAGGCTGATAATAAAGCCTGAGTGCTCCATCCCTTGGCAGGACTTGTAGGTTCACACCACAAGCAAGTACCATCACCACAGCCCAGTCTTGTATCCACCGTAACGCAAGAACATCACCATTCTCTGCTCTGCTTTCTCTAGCCATTTGGGGAACAACTTGGTCCACCCAGGTCTCCCCAGAAAGCCCTCCAAACTAAACTTTGTGTGGGGTTCCATCTTTTTCCAGCAGAAAAAGCAAAAGTACAGGGACTTCCCTGGTGGCGCAGTGGTTAAGAATCCACCTGCCAACGCAGGGGACATGGGTTCGAGCCCTGGTCCGGGAAGATCCCACATGCCGCGGAGCAACTAAGCCCGTGAGCCACAACCACTGAGCCTGCTCTATAGAGCCCACGAGCCTCAACTGCTGAAGCCTGCGTGCCTAGAGCCGGAGCTCTGCAACAAGAAAGCCACTGCAATGAGAAGCCTGCGCACCGCAACGAAGAGTAGCCCCCACTCAGCAACTAGAGAAAGCCACGCAGCAATGAAGACCCATCACAGCCAAAAATAAATAAATAAATTCATTAATTAAAAAAAAAAAGCAAAAGTACAAATTAACAACAAATAGGGCTTCCCTGGCGGCGCAGTGGTTAAGAATCTGCCTGCCAGTGCAGGGGACATGAGTTCGAGCCCTGGTCCAGGAAGATCCCACGTTCTGCAGAGCAACTAATCCCATGCGCCCGAACTACTGAGCCTGTGCTCCAAAGCCTGCGAGCCACAACTACTAAGCCTGTGCACCACAACTACTGAAGCCCGCGTGCCTAGAGCCCATGCTCCACAACAAGAGAAGCCACCGCAATGAGAAGCCCGTGTGTAGCAACGAAGACCCAACGCAGTCAAAAATAAATAAATAAATGTATTTTTTTAAAAAAACCCTTTAAAACCTAAAAAAAAACCCAACAAATATTTTGCAGAGTGCATACGTGAAATTTCTAGTTTATAAATCCCATTGTGTATGTTCATTCTTAGAGGAAACTCATGAATCTTGATCTTTTCCAGTTATTTCTCTGAGCACTGCAAGCACAAAAGATAGATTGTGTCCTTTTAATCCTTATTTATGAAATGTTCTTTTATTTCCTCATAGTTTTCATATGCTTACTATATTTCTATTTTCATTTCATGTAGATATGCAAACCATGGGTCTAACTTCACTAAAAAAGGCATGTAGAAATATAATCTTGTGTATATTCAGGTAAGGAGAGGCAGTTTGTAGGGAGCTTGAATCTGAAGTTCCACTGACTTGGTATTTTCATAGTAGCCCCAGAAATAATCAGGGATACACTTTGGAGTTTGTAAGTCAAATGCAGATTATGAATATATATTTCCCAAGTTGAACGTCGTTTTATATATAACGTGGAAAGAAATTGTTTAGATGCCCCTCAACCTAGAGAGCCTAACGACGTATTATGTATTATGAAGTGCCCCAAAGAGGTGGGATACTCTGGGGTCAATAGAAAGCTTATGACTCATTCAGGATTATAAAGGAAAGATTACATTACATTACATTAATTTTTGAATCCCTCACAAGCATGCTTTACTCTAGTTCCTTTCATTAAACTAACTTCTGTAACACCGTGTCTTCAGTGTCTAGAAATAATACTAATTTTCATTAATAAATGATATACAACAGCTATTCCCTTTTAAGAGGACAGAAGACCATTGTTCCCCTCCATTTTTCCTACCATCATGATACTCATATGAAAACCTCATTCTCTCAGTGTCCAGTTGTACTGTGTTTCACAATCATCTGGTAGAGTAACCCTTTCCTATAATCATCAGCAATAGCCCTCAGTCATAGCAAATCTAGAGAAGGGGCAATGACCACAAAAAGCAGTATACTTTAGATAGTAGTTTTATATCTATACTCTGCCCCTCCCTATGCTGTCAAGTTTATTTATAACATTGCACCTTAAAGTGAGTGTCCTAGTTTTTCACAGTAACCTGGATATGAATAAATCCCACCTAATGAAGTAGGTCCTTTCATCTTACCCATCCCTTTCCTAAGACCATCATGGTGATAAAAGAATAGCAAGTAACAAAAGAATAACATCAGTAGATTACAAACTTCAGGTTATATATCGTTAATAAGGATATACCGTTTTCAAGAAACTTCAAATAATTGAATAAAAACATTTAATAATATGCAGATAATTAGATTTTTCCACAGGTATCCTTGCTTCATTGATAGACACCATCTCATGAGTTTTTTTTTTGTATACAGCAGGTTCTTATTAGTTGTCCATTTTATACATATTAGTGTATACGTATCAATCCCAATCTCCCAATTCATCACACCACCACCAGCACCCCGCCACTTTCCCCTTTGGTGTCCATACATTTGTCCTCTACATCTGTGTCTCTATCTCTGTCCTGCAAACCATTCATCTGTACCATTTTTCTAGGTTCCACATATATGTGTTAATGTACGGTATTTGTTTTTCTCTTTCTGACTTTGTATGACAGTCTCTAGTTTTATTATTTTTTTTAAGTAGCCTTTTTTTTTTTTCCTTCCTGTTCCATGCTGCTTGCAGGATCTTAGTTCCCTGACCAGGGATTGAACCCAGGCCATGGCAGTGAAAGTGCCGAGTCCTGTCTGATCTTGGTTGATCTTCATAAGTAATGAACCTGGTTCCCCTGAATGTAAATTTTCTTATCATTAAGTCCATTGAGAGCATTGTTTGAACATTTATCTCCATTACATTTGTCATTTCTGTCTAGTATGAATTCTTCATGACGTATGCTGAGGTAATTGCTGAAAGGCCTTGACTCACTTGTGCTGTTTCCATATTATATGAATACTTTCATGACCACAAAGCTGTGTATTGTTTACAAAGTTGATCACACTCATTACATTTGTCAAATTTCTGGAAAGAATTCTGTTATGTTCCAGAAGGCTTAAAATTTGGATCAGCTTTGCCATATATTTGTGTGTTTTTTCTCAAAAATGTATATTCTGATACCAAGTGAGGTATGAGCCCTGGTTCCTGGCTTTGCCACATACATTAGTTTTATATGGTATCTCTCCACAGTGGAGTTTGTTTTTATTTCTAAAAAAATTTTTTTGTTTTTTTTTTTGGCCATACTGCATGGCCTGTGGGATCTTACTTCCCCAACCGGGTATTGAACCTGGGCCCTCGGCAGTGAAAGCGCCGAGTCCTAATCACTGGACTGCCAGGGAATTCCCTCTCTTTTTATTTTTAATTGGAATATAGGTGATGTACAACATAATGTTCCAGGTGCACTATACACTGTTTTAATACATGTATACATTATGAAATGATCACCACAATGAGTCTAGTAGCCATCTTGTCCCCAAACAAAATTATTATGATGTTATTGACCATATTCTTTATGCTGTATATTACATCACTGTGACCTATCTATTGTGCGGTTTTAAATGTGACCCTCTTAACTGTTTTTTTTTTTCTTTTGGCCATACCGCCTGGCATGTGGGATCTTAGTTCCCTGACCAGAGATCTAAACCGAACCCCTTGCAGTGGAAGCACGGAGTCTTAGCCACTGGACCACCAGGGAAGTCCCTGAAATATGCCCCTCTTATCTCACCCCTTTACCCCTTTCTGGAAATCATATGTTTGTTCTACCAGTCTCTCTTCACTGTATTTCACTTTTTTAAAAAAATGCCATATATAAGTGAAGCCATGTGGTATTTGTTTTTGTCTGACTTTTTTCACTTAGCATAGTACGTTCTAGAGCCATCTGTGTTGTTGCAAATGGCAACATTTCTGAGCAATATTGCATTCTATATATATACACCACATTTTCATTATCACTTTGGCCATCAGTAGTGCTCAATGCAGTCTTCACATTAGATGGATGAGGCATTTTGTAAATACATGTGTGCCCCGTGACCAGAGATCCTCTTTCATATTATCAGGGTGGGGCCCAACTTTAATAAATAATATTTAAGGATCTCCAGTATGTGCTAATCTGTATGTACCACTGAGCATCTTGACTGAGTCCCCCCGTTCCTGAGGGCTGAGGTCTGGGCTGAGGGTGAGGGGACTCTGCTCTGCGTGGGGATCCATCCGGGCCTGGTCTGTGACCTGCAGGGGATCGTCGGGTCCAACTGAGGGTCTCACCAGAGAGCCCAGTGACTTGAAGGAAAGTGTGGGAAAACTGCCTTGCTGGTCTCTGTGTAAGAGTTTGCCGTGCTGAATCCTTCCTGCCCTGCTAAGGTTCCCACTGTTGTATGGCGGCGTCTGAAACAAAGGGTTCTGAGAAAACACGCGAGTTGTCAAGTTGGGGGAGGAAAACACTAGCAGCCTAAGGCTTCAGAAGCTATTTTGTTCATTTCTAGCTTTTCGGTTGGTTTGGTCAGTTCAGTAAGTGTTTCGCAAAGAGGCAATTTTAGAATTTTGTTCCTGTTTGGAAGCTTCCAGGTACCCATGAAAATGAATATACCATTCATCTTGTTTAATTTTATTTAATTTTTTTTTTAATTAATTTATTTTTATTTTTGGCTGCCTTGGGTCTTTGTTGCTGCGTGCAGGCTTTCTCTAGTTGCGGCGAGCGGGGGCTGCTCTTCATTGCGGTTCGCAGGCGTCTCATTGGGTGGCTTCTCTTGTTGCAGAGCACGGGCTCTCGGCTCACGGGCTTCAGTAGTTGTGGCACTTGGGCTCAGTAGTTGTGGCTCGCGGGCTCTAGAGCGCAGGCTCAGTAGTTGTGGCGCACGGGCTTAGTTGCTCCGCGGCATGTGGGATCTTCCCGGACCAGGGCTCGAACCCGTGTCCCCTGCACTGGCAGGCGGATTCTTAACCACTGCGCCACCAGAGAAGTCCCAATCTTGTTTAATTTTAGAACTGCAGTCTTCAAATTTAGTCTTAAGGAAAACGAGTTTTGGGAGATGGAATGATACTCATAATGGCCACTGTAATTCTGGATTAATTTTAGTTTGTTCAACTCACTTGGTAAAATGTGCATGTGTAGCGTTCATACTTTTGATGCAGGAGGGAAGACCCCTTCCAGGACCCAAGAGTGGGCCCTTGTCTAACACTCGGAAACGAATTGTCCGAGGAGACACACGTACTGACAAAGCAAAAGACTTTATTGGGAAGGGGCGCCTGGGTGAAGAGCAACAGGGTGAGGGAGCCCAGGAGGACGGCTCTGTCACGTGGCTCGCAGTCTCGGGTTGATGGTCATGGGGTTAGTTTCTGGGTTGTTTCTGGCCAGTCATCTTGCTTGGTCCATTTTTGGTCTGACTCAGAGTCCTCCCTGGGGTGCCTTTTCTGTGTCAGATCTTAGTTCCCGTTTTAACCTTTTGCCTTTAAGTCACCATGGCTCAGGCCCTTTGTCCTCCTTCAGTTCTAGGCTCTGAGAGGTCCCCACCATCCCCTCCAGCCAGTCTCTGTCACATTCACCAGGGTTTATGGCCTCCGTATCAACCCCCCTCATCCGAAATGCCTTTCTCCATTGATCATTTGGAGTCTTTCCCCTTTTCCGTTCGTTGAAGGGCGCACCGTGTTTCTCTTCCTCCCAGGATGGGAGGAAAAGACGTAGGCAGTCCTAAAAAGCCCCTACAGAACTGGTGTGTGCTGAGGTGTCCCCATGGTTAGTGTGCTGTGTTACTGCTCTGCTGTAGCCCCCAGGTGTTCCAGGCTGTGCACATCCAGGGACCAGTCGCCTCCTTGGTCAGGAGGCTTGCCTTCCAGCAGGTCATCTGCACAGAGTCAGCGATAGTGATTTCACTGCGCTAAGGTTGCAGATGTTGGGAAACTAAGGGGGCATGTAGGAGGCCCCCCTCAGTGAGCTAGGGTATCTTTTAATTACCTGTGAGTGGGGAGAACAGGAGATAAAAACCCTGGGAACCATCTGTCTTGGCGATTTCCCCACTATACTCAAATGCCTTTGTAACTGGACTTCATAACAACCCCAGTTGCTGGTCAGTTTTCCCAGGAGGGCCACCTTCTTAACCTTCATACTGAATGGCCAGTGTCCTTTAGGCGGCAGCTTGTGTGTATTCCTGTTGTGATGGCTTTACTGAGAGGTCCATGTGTCTTTCAGCCTTGTTTGCCCATAAGTGCTTTAGGAACAGGTAGAAAATTGGGGAAATTGGAGGGAAGCCTGTAGGGCTCTGCAGCAGAGACATGGCCGCAAGTCGGGGCATCAAGATGTGGGCACCTGTCCCTTGTGGGGTCAAGGGGTGTGTGGAACTGCTGGCGAAGGGTGTTTCAGTTCTGGCTGCAGCACCTGGAATTAGGTTTATGGGTAGTTGTGGGGTGTGTTGCATGGTTTGAGGTGCCATAGTGTCTTAGCTCAAGTTCCCTGGCGCATAGCTGCTGACACTGAGGTTTACGTGCATTTGTTTATTCGGATATTTCATGGTCATACCTCAGGAAGAAAGAAGGCAGTGGATTTAGGCAGAGAAAAACATTTTTTCTCCAATGTTAGATGTGTTCCCTGAGCTGAGCCTGCAGGAATCCTTCCGTGCAGGAGGATGGGTGCCTTGTCCTCAGGCGATGGAGCTAGAGGGTGCCCTACAGCGTCCACTCCACAAGTGACTTGTGTCGGTCTTTTGGGAGATCAGGGATCATTGCGCGGGAGCACTGCTTTGGGAAAGAACTCTGGTGTTCTTATTAATTGCTGCAAGTAAGAAATCCTTCCTTGTCCGGGCGGTGTGGGGGGGGCGGCCTGGGGAGGGAATCACTGTGCTATTTTTAGAGTAATATAGGGAAAAGTTCAGAGATCATTTTGTGGGTTACCTTTTGTATTTTTTAGTATTTTGTGTTGCAAATAAAGTTTCAGATGCACTGATACAAAAGATAAGAAAGAGAAAGAATTTGGAGTGTTTCCTTGGGAAATGGTGGGGTCTCTCTGTGGCATGTGCATCACTGGATACATCTCTTTTATGTAGTTTTTGGAGATGACAGTGTTTGGTCTGTGGTCACTATGAATGAAAATATGGTGTTTTGCATGGAGTGTTTCCTTGGGTGTCTTCATATGTATTTTTCCCTCAGGCATGATTTATTAGAGTTTGGAATGTTTTCTGGTATTTTATAGCAGGATGAGTGGATCATTATGGGTTGCATGGAGGCTGTGTTGGACCCCATGAGAGTTTGTAAGTTCATTTGAATCCTGAAAGGAAATTACGAGTATAAACTTCAAATGGCAGTATGTTTTCATTAGATAGATTCTGGTAGGTATGTGTCAGTGGACACAATTTGAGAGAGGCCAGTAACTTCTTGGATGTAGGGAAAATTTATTCCAAAAATCAGAGGGCCAGCAACACTACAGTGATCTGCAGCCCAGAGGCTCATCCTTGGGAAGCTGTAGTTGCTACTTTCTTACTGCCAGGTCAGTGCTGGTTCCTCTACTGTCCTCTCTCTACCTGTGTCAAACCTTCAAGTGTACACACACACACACACACACACACACACGACAGAGAACAAGGAACAATATAATTGTATAGAATTGCTGTTAATTATTCTTCATACATTTGATAGAATTGTCTAATATCCTTCTTGTGACTTTTTTTTTTTTTTTTTTTTTTTGGGGTACGCGGGCCTCCCTCTGTTGTGGCCTCTCCCGTTGCGGAGCACAGGCTCCGGACGCGCAGGCCCAGCGGCCATGGCTCACGGGCCCAGCCGCTCCGTGGCACGCGGGATCCTCTGGGACCGGGGCACGAACCCGCGTCCCCCGCATCGGCAAGCGGACCCCCAACCACTGCGCCACCAGGGAAGCCCCCTCTTGTGACTTTTTAAATTTCGCATTTGTTAACTAGAGCCTCTTGATACCGATTGTTGAGCCGCCGCAACTCAGTAAAAGACTGCAAGGGAACGTGAAATGGAGGCGTTTATTACTCACAGGTCCTGGAGGAGGTACAAGATACAGCTGGAGGGAACACGTCAGAATTCAAGGAAGGGTGCAGGCAGAGAGCATGGGGCATGCCCTGAGGCATGTACCTTCATTAGGGTCCATGGATGAAATGTTTTGGCTTCTTGGGTTCAGGCTGCATTTGTCAGTGCAAACCAAAAAAACAAGAATTGGTAGGCATCCTTGTTGGAAGCGTGTCTCATCCAAAGAAGAACCAGGCGAAGGACTTGGGTGACAGGGGAAAATGGTTATCACAAGGGCAGTTGGGGCAGTCAGCCATAACAGGGACTTAAACTTGCTGTGACTCTGTGGGCTCTTCCATAGGATGTGTTGTCAGGGGAAAGGCTCGAGTCAGATCGAGATCCCTGTTGGCCAGTTGCCTACACCAAATAAATGCTGAGATCACCACTTTATGGAGTACTTTACCTAGCCTCTCATGGCCACCATCTGTGATTTTAGATTTGTTTTCTGGGTGGTGGCGATTTTCAAATTAAAAATGAAGTCTGTAATTCAAAGTATTTACTCAAATGATCTGTTTCACAAGGGTGAATTGTGGCAGGTTATTCGTTTACCTGAAAATATTGTAATTAGGTGATTTCCCTATGTAAATATCATCATGTAGGCGTGTGATAAAACATACATTGTAGGTGTTATCAAAGTTATTTCCATAAATATATCGAGGGTTGAAATGAAGTTTTTGCATAGCTGATAACTTAGTTTTAATTTCTTTAGTATTAAAGAGAATATATCTCCCTATAAAATGCCCTTAAAACATTGTAAAAATGATTAGTCTTTAGATGAAACTAATCTTAATTTCCTCTGAAGACTGTATACTTTACAGGCTTTCTCATCCACACATAACAGAACTTTCAGAAATAGAAACAAAGACCTAGGGACTTCCTTGGTGGTGGAGTGGTTAATACTCTGCGCTTCCAATGCAGTCGGCCCGGGTTTGATCCCTGCTTAGGGAACTAGATCCCACATATATGCTGCAACTAAGAGTTTGCATGCCACAACCAAGGAGCCTGCAAGCCGCAACTAAGGAGTTGCTGCAACTAAAGACCTGGGACAACCAAATCAATCAATCAATATTAGGGCTTCCTTGGTGGCGCAGTGGTTAAGAATCCGCCTGCTGGTGGGTTCCCGCACGTCCGCCCGGCTCCCCGCTGACGTCAGCCTCGCGGTTCTATTTAAGGCCCCTCCCGCTCCCCACTCGGAGTACCCGAGCAGCTACCGCCAATTCTGGGTCCAGCGCCGCTTGCTTGCCCGCCCGCCCGACTTGCACTCCCGATTCCTTTCAGTTCTAAGTCCAATATGGCAACTCTCAAGGATCAGCTGATTCAGAATCTTCTTGAGGAAGAACATGTCCCCCCAAATAAGATTACAGTGGTTGGTGTTGGTGCTGTTGGCATGGCTTGTGCCATCAGTATCTTTTTTTTTCTTTTGAACTTTTTTTTTTTTATTTTTTTTATTTTTGGCTGTGTTGGGTCTTCGTTTCTGCGCGAGGGCTTTCTCTAGTTGCGGCGAGCGGGGGCCACTCTTCATCGCGATGTGCGGGCCTCTCACTATTGCGGCCTCTCTTGTTGCGGAGCACGGGCTCCAGATGCGCAGGCTCAGTAGTTGTGGCTCACGGGCCCAGTTGCTCCGCGGCATGTGGGATCTTCCCAGACCAGGGCTCGAACCCGTGTCCTCTGCATTGGCAGGCGGACTCTCAACCACTGCGCCACCAGGGAAGCCCCATCAATATCTTAATGAAGGACTTGGCAGATGAAATTGCTCATGTTGATGTCATAGAAGACAAACTGAAGGGAGAGATGATGGATCTCCAACATGGCAGCCTTTTCCTTAGAACACCAGAAATCGTCTCTGGCAAAGATTATAATGTGACAGCAGACTCCAGGCTGGTTATTATCACAGCTGGGGCATGCCAGCAAGAGGGAGAAAGCCATCTTAATTTGGTCCAGTGTAATATGAACATCTTTAAATTCTCATTCCTAATATTGTAAAATACAGCCCAAACTGCAAGTTGCTTGTTGTTTCCAATCCAGTGGCTATCTTGACCTATGCGGCTTGGAAGATAAGCGGCTTTCCCAAAAACTGTGATTGGAAGCGGTTGCAATTTGGATTCAGCCCGGTTCCGTTACCTCATGGGGGAAAGGCTGGGAGTTCACCCATTAAGCTGTCATGGGTGGATCCTTGGGGAGCATGGAGCACGCCTATATGGAGAGGAGTGAATGTTGCTGGTGTCTCCCTGAAGAATCTGCACCCCAAATTAGGCACTGACGCAGATAAGGAACAGTGGAAGGCAGTTCACAAACAGGTGGCTGACAGTGCTTTTGAGGTGATCAGACTGAAAGGCTACATACACAACCTGGCCCATTGGACTATCTGTGGCAGATTTGGCAGAAAGTGTAATGAAGAATCTTAGGTGTGTACATCTGATTTCCACCATGATTAAGGGTTTCTGTGGAATAAAAGAGGATGTCTTCCTTAGTGTTCCTTGTATCTTGGGACAGAATGGAATCTCAGATGTTGTGAAAGTGACTCTGACTCCTGAGGAACAGGCCTGTTTGAAGAAGAGTGCAGATACACTTTGGGGGATCCAGAAAGAGCTGCAGTTTTAAAGTCTAATATCATACCACCTCACTGTCTAGGCTACAACAGGATTTTAGTTGAAGGTTGTGCATATTGTCCTTTATATATCATCTGTGACTAAAGCAGTAATGTTCAGACAGCCTAGGAAAAACATCAATTTCCTAACATTAGCAATAGGAATGATTCATAAAACCTTGCAGCTGTATCCTGAGGCTGCATGGCACTTATCCTGTGTGTTCCTAAATTGGTTCCTAAATTGGTGTAAAATAGTTCTACTTCCTCAAGAGGTACCACTGACAATGTTGCAGATGCTGCAGTTGCCCTTCAAACCAGATGTGTATTTAACCCCGTGTTATATAACTTCTGGTTCCTTTAGCCAAGATGCCCAATCCAACTTTTTTTTCTCCAATTAATCACATTCTGGGATTGATTATAAATCCAGTATTGTATGTCTTGTGCATAACTGTTCTAAAGAATCTTATTTTATGTACTATATGTATCAGAATAGTATACATTGCCATGTAATGTAAAAAAGAAAAATCGACATAAATAATGCAGCCAACTATCTAAGTGTTATACCAACTAAAACAACAAATAAACCTTGAACAGTGGGGAAAAAAAAAAAAAAGAATCCGCCTGCCAGTGCAGGAGACACGGGTTTGATCCCTGGTCTGGGAAGATCCCACATGCCACGGAGCAGCTAAGCCCATGCATCACAACTACTGAGCCTGCGCTCTAGAGCCCGTGAGCCACAACTACTGAGCCTGTGCGCCTAGAGCCTGTGCTCCGGAACAAGAGAGGCCACTGCAATGAGAAGCCTGCACATCGCAACGAAGAGTAGCCCCCGTTTGCATCAGCTAGAGAAAGCCCGTGTGCCGCCATGAAGATGCAGTGCAGCCAAAAATAATAAAGTAAGGTTTAAAAAATAAATATTTTTAAAAAAGAAACAGAGCTAAAATATGTTACAATTTCAAAATAAAAAACTTTCTAATTACAATTAAATTATTTTTAGTTATGTTTGACTTAAGTGTACTATGATATAAAGAAGTTTTTCTCAAAGATATTTGAAGGAAATTATTAAGTGTAGAACAGAAGTATTTTAAAGAATAATGCCTTCTCATCAAAGGAATACAATGTTTCTCTTTTTTCTTTCTCTTTTTATTGTACCTATATGAAATGCTGGATGCTAACTAAACTTACTCTCCTAATCATTTCACAAGATACATTAAGTCAGAGAATTCTGTGGTACACCTTTACTGAATAGTGATGTATCTCAAGTATTTCTCTATTATACTCCGGGGGAAAGCAGGTTTTAAAAGGCAAAAAGAAGCAAAACAATCAAAAAAAATTTACGGAAAAAAGAATACTACACTTTATTGCTCTTTTTATAGCAACGGTTAGTGCCCTGAATTATCACATGCCTTAGTTCACCAGTCTCAGACCTCAGGTCTAGTCCCTGATTGTCTGGTAATGAGCAGAGAGCGTTGAGTTTGGCCTCCTGAGTGAGCAGGGAATAGAAACAGAATGTTCTGTAGAGTTTTCAGTGTGAAAAAGCCCATCCTACCCAGAGTTTTGTAATTCTGTCATTCTAGTTTGTAATAGAAAGACAAGTCCAGCTCTTGTTTCCTGAATTGTTTTTTAGTTCTAACTGCAGGAAATGTTGCAGGCTCCGGTCACCGCCCCACAGCTACCACTTGGAGACCCAAGTTTCCAGAGCTCTGAATTTGCTTCAGCCTCACTAACGGGACTTTAGAGCAACCTGTTGTGGGGAGGAGTGGGGGAGCTTTTTATTTAAACCGTTTTTAAGTTAAGAGGAAACGTCTTAGTTTTTGATGAGAGTGACTGCCCTGCTCCCGGCTCCCAGCCCCGCCCTCCGGCCATCCCAGCGTCTGGGCTCCCTCCTCGCCCCGCCCCTCGCACACAGCGCTCCGCCCAGGCCCCCTCCCGGAATCCCCGCCTCTCCCCCCGAATTAGTAGTTACCTGCGGAACCGGAAACAGGGGCAGTGTTTTGAAGGTCACGGTACGAGGTAAGTTGCCCGTCGCTAGTGAAGATCTGTGCTTCGCTGCTCCTCGTACTGCAACCTACTGGCTTCGGAGTAAATCCCAGCATCCGGCCTCCTACCTAATAGA
The DNA here is from genome assembly GCF_002837175.3 of Physeter macrocephalus. Taxonomy (NCBI): domain Eukaryota; kingdom Metazoa; phylum Chordata; class Mammalia; order Artiodactyla; family Physeteridae; genus Physeter; species Physeter macrocephalus. Next base: position 2,130,476 of record NC_041230.1, read on the forward strand.
TCCAGACGTCGCCGTTAGAGGTCGGGTATGTTTTCCATTGGGTTTGAAATCGCTTTGAGGCTGGTCCCTGCCCTTCGCTTTACGGCCTTGTAGACACGGTCTTCAGCGCCGTTTTCCTGCTTCAAACCTTCAGTGACCGCCCCCCTCCAGGCCCACCCCGTAACGTCCTCTTCCGCGAGGTGGATTCGCGCCCCCAGCCTCGCCCTCTTGGCCCCTGGAGGGCAGCGCCGGTCGTCCCGCTCCCGGGATTCTGGAGAGCCCGCCCCTCTCCGGAGACCCCCTCCCTCCCTTCCCGCCCCTCTGTCCTCGCGTCTCCTCAGGCCGGTCCTTCCTAGTCAGCCCTTCCCCTCACCCTGCGAAGGGGGAGGTGACCTGGGCCAGACGTGTGACACCCAGTGTTGTTTCTTCCCGAATTGCACCCGCTGGAAAATATCTCTTTTCCGGTCGCCATTTCTGGAAACACGTGGGCGAGGGGAAGTAGGAGGAGTAGAGACGGAGCGACTGATAGAGAAGTCGGAATAACTGAGATGTCGAAGGAATGGGGGAGAACCCGTGGCATAGCGGCGTGGGAAGAGGGGCCCTGGATCACCAGGAGAAGGGAGGACAATACAGTGGCGAGGCACTTCACGCAGAGAGTGGCCGGAGAGAATGGAGTTTGAACCTTGGCCTTCAGAGCCAAGTGGCTCTGGGAGGGCAAGAGAGGATCAACTAGGGACTAGAAGAGCAGAGGAAGAGAGAGCCGCTGGGGAGTCCAGCCACGTGGGGCGCCGCGGAGCGGGGCGGAAGGGGCTGTGCCCGGGATGGAACGCCGTAACCAGGGGACGAGAGAGGGGGCCGAGATCGGGAAGAAAGATGCAGAAAGGTACGGATATTTAGGACAGTCAGAAAGGTTGCGCGGAGAGAGCAACGTGAGGGGGGAAACCGAGAGGAGGGCAGGAACAGCAGCAGAGCAGAGGGGAGCAAACAGATGGACACAGAGGAAGAAACAGGGAGACAGATAAACCTAATGAAATGTAAATACCTAGTAGTGCAGGTACAGGGAGAAACAGGGTCCAGATGGGTGGTGAGCTCTTTGGATGTGGACAGTTAAGTCGTGATATATTGATTTCTGGCTTTAAAATCTAATAAATGTAAATTTCGTTTGTTTGACTTATATAGACAAGGATCAGAATTGAAAAACTGGCTATAAGGTTTGTGCATTTTGTAATTATTTGAATCATAAGATGACTTCTATATTCAGTTCCTATTCAGCCATGGGGCAGTGACTTGACTCAGACAGTTGTCCTTCACCCCCTTACATTTCTTGTCAGGGGGTAGAGAACTGGGTAAGAAAAAACTGTCAGCACATGGTACCTCTTTAAAGGAAGAGGCCCTTCGGGTGACCTTTTCGGAATTCATTTCCGCCTGATTCTGTTCAGTCAATTCAGACCTTCTCCGAAATGTGTCCCCTCTGGGCCTCAGGGAGCCCACTCGTAACATAGAGATGAGAGACTAGACCAGAAATTCTCAGTCTGAGCGACACTTAACCCCTGAATTCATTGGCAGAATTGGGTGTGTGTCTGTGTGTGGCAGTTCTTTTTCTTTGGGTATATATTTATTGCAAAGGTAATATCAAGCCCATGTGAGAATACAGACAAAAAGAAGAAAATGGAAATCATTTCTAATCCCACTCAAAAAAGATGGTATTAACCTTTTATTATATATCATTATAGTCTTATTTTATGGATAAAGTTTTAATAAAAAGTATAAGTAGCACTTTTTATTTTGAGTATAGTTTCTTTACACTGCTGTACTGTCAGATTCTGATGTACAGCAAAGTGAATCAGCCATATGTATACATATCCCCTCTTTTTTGGATTTCCTTCCCATTTGGGTCACCACAGAGCACTGAGTAGAGTTCCCTGTGCCATACAGTAGTTACTCATTAGTTATCCCTTATAATTTTGATCCTTGTTTTTCCCCCGAGATCTGTTTTGCTCTGTTTTTAATGTTTCTAAAATATATTGTAACTTCACATACCCATTTGGGTCACCACAGAGCACTGAGAACATACTCTATAGCCTTCCCTGTGCTATACAGTATGTTCTCATTAGTTATATATTTTATACATCGTAGTGTGTGTATGTCAATCTGAATCTCCCATCATCCCTCCCCATCTCCCACCCCCCGTGTGTGGCAATTATTTTTGAAGAGAGTGTCTAGTTATATTTAGAAATTTAAATGGGTCACAGTCATCCCAGAATGTAAAAGTAAAACAAACCCTAGAAAGGAGACAAGAACATAGGCTCAGAGTTAAAGTGACCATAGTGAGATGTATTTCTCTGCAGAAAGTTTAAATTTGAAGAGAGTTTAGTCAGTCCTGGCACTCATATCTCCACTGGCTGTTGTCTTTACGACAAAGTCCAGTCTCCTCCCTGTGTCTACACAACCCTGTATCATGCTCAGGGCCCTGCCAGTGTCTCCAGCCTCATCTTGGGAAGTGACCGTTTCCCCATGGTTCACTCTGCGCCGGACACATTCACCTTTTTTCTGTTCCCAAACCCCAACACGTTTTCTGTCCCAGGTCTTAGTTCCTGTTCTTACCGTTGGCCTTTAAGTCACCATGGCTCAGGCCCTTTGTCCTCCACGTCTTACTTCAGAGATGTGTCCCCTTCCCCTTCCTCCGACAATCTCTGTGAAATTACCCAGGTTTTATTGCCTCTGTATCAGTCACCCTCAACAGAAATGTACTTGTGTATTGATTATTTTTAGTCTTTCCTGCTTAACCTCCATTGAAGGACACAGCGTTCATCATCTTCCCAGGGTCACTGCAACACCTCACTCTGGGGGTGTTTTCAAGGCTAGGATTATTGACTGGGCTGAGTACGCCTCAGGAAATATCAGGGTGCCAGGGCAGGTAATGAGGATGGTTCTCACACTTGTTTTGGACATTTCCACTCTAACTGATCCTTACCTTATGCGTCTGTTTAATTACTCAAGAGCAAAAAGATGTAGGGAGGCCTAAAAAGTCCTATACAACTGGTGTCCTCAAGCAGTGGGTGACGTGTTCCCATGTTTAGTGTGCTGTGTCAGTGCTCTGCTGTAGCCCCCAGTGTTCCAGGCTGTGCACATCAGGTGATCAGTCGCCTCCTTGGACAGGAGCCTTGCCTTCCAGCAGGTCATCTGCTCAGAGCCCAGGATAGTGATTTCACTGCGCTAAGGGTGGGCAGAAGTCCAGAACCTAATGGGGCGTGAAGGAGGCCTCCCTCAGAGAGCTAGGGTATCTTTTAATTACCTCTGAGTGGGTAGAACAGGAGTCAAGAAACTTGGGGACTGTCTGCTTTGAGTCTCCGTAAATGAACTCAAATGCCCTTGTAACTGGACTTCATGACGTTCCCAATTGTTGGTCAGTTTTCCCAGGATGGCCGACTTCTTGACTTTCATAACGAATGGCCAGTGTCCTTTGGGTGGAAGCTTGTGTGTATTCCTGTTGCGATGGCTTTGCTGAGAGGTCCTTGTGCCTTTTAGCCCCATGAGCGCGTGGAGGAGAGGCAGAACAGTTGGGCAGTTGGAGGGGAGCCTGTAGGGGTCCTCGGGAGGGATGTGGCAGCCAGTGTGGGCCTCAAGGTGAGCCAAGCGAATGGTGTGGGCACCTGTCCCTGCGGGATCAGGGCATCTGGAGAACTGTTTGAAAGAGAATGTCTTAATTGTGGTTGGAGGACCTTGAGGTGGTATGTGTAATTGTGGGCTTCATGACACAAACTGAATTGCCATAAAGTCCTAGCTCAGGTTCCCTGGGACATAGATGCTGAGACGGAGGATTGCGTGCGTTGGTTACATTGAATAACTCATGGTCACACCTGAGGAGGAATGAAGGCAGTGGATTTAGAAAGACAAACGTTTTCCTGCTGTGCTCTTAGAGATATGACCTGAGCTGTGCAAACAGCACGCCCTGGGTACAGGTGGATGGGCGCCATGGTCCTGAGGGAATGGATCTATAGGGTGCCCCACAGAATCCACTCTATACATTGACTCATGTTGGGTCTTTTGAGAGTGGGAGAATCATCGTGCAACCCTTAAAGTGATACACAGAAAATTTTAGAGATCATTTTGTGGGTTACCTTTGGTATTTTTGAGCATTTTATTGTGTAAGTGAAGACCATTTCAGATGCACTTTGAAAGATACAGTGGAGAATTTGGGCCATTTCATTGGGAGAGGTTGTGGTCCGACTGTGGCATGTGCACTATTGCATGTGTCTCTTTTTTAATTAGTAGGTTTTGGAGATGACGGTGTTTGGGCTGGAATCATTGTAAATGAAAATATGGTATTTTAGGTTTAGTGGGTCCTTGGGTGTCTTCACATGTAATTTTTGTGATAATTATTACACAGTGTATATATCTGCCAAATAATCACATTGTATATCTTGTATGTACACCATGTTTATTCATCAATTATACATTAATAGAGCTTGGGGAAAAAGGAACGTGGGAGGTGTCCTGGGCGCATCTCCTCTAGGTGGTGCCCAGCCAGACTTCACATGGATTTGAGTAAGGCATCTTCATATGTCCCCTTCATATAACAAGAGGTTTGCTTTCCAATAGTATGGATGGGGCGCAACATCAGTAATCCTTTCAGTGTCCCAGGATGTTCCCGTCTGGATCCGTCACTGAACATCGTGACTCTGAGTCCCCCCGTTCCTGGGGGCTGAGATCTGGGCTGAGGCTGAGGGGCTCTGCTCTGCGTGGGGGTGGACCAGGGCTGGTCTGTGACCCGCAGGGGATCGTCGGGTCCAGCCGAGGTGCCCGCTGCCGCTGTGTACGTGAGGGCCTCACCGGGAGGGGAGCGAGATCTGAAGAAAGTGTGGGGAAACTCCTGTGTTGGTCCCTGTGTGGGAGTTTACTGTCCTGAGCCCCTCCTGGGACAGTGGGCGGCAGAGGACCGTCTGTTCCACATGCTGAGGGCTTCCCTGTGTGTGTGGTGGTGACTCAGGGAGGGGGTGTGTTGATTCTAAGCATTAAACAGCCTGTTTTCAACTCTCAGGATACACCTCTAAAGAGTCCTGTTGTCTAACAAAGAAGCCCTGAAGAGAAGGAAAAGAAAAGGAGTCAGGAATGGCTCTTGCTGAGGTAAAGTCATATTCTCAGTTGATTCTTCAGTCTTTCCTTTCTGAAGTGCCCTCAAGTGGACTTGCTAATCTTGTCTCACTCTGAGGTATCTTTCCTGACACCTGTACATTCACCTTTATCTAGTGCCTTCCCTCAGTCCCTGTCACGTCCACTTAGATTTCATCTCCCCTGAGGTTTCAGTGGACATTGTCTTAGGCAGGGCTTCACACCTATGGATTGTGGATGGGGTCTCAGTGCTGTTGGGCAGCAGGTATTGTTAAAGGGCTCCGTCTGAATGCACTGTCTGCTCTCTGTAAATTCCGTGACCTATCCTGTTCGTGGAATCACCTGAATATGCACAATGCTTGGTAAATTCTGGAAAACTGAACAATAACAAGAAATTTGTTCTGATTTTTTTTTCTAATACACTAGAAGCTAAATGAGTGAGTCACTGACTTCAAAATCTGAATGATTGGAAAATGGAATGGAAAGTTCAGAAAGAGACATCAGTGATAGAGGGTGTTTTATTCCATCATCGATTTTAAACTGTGAAATCAACAAAATTCTCTGGATTTTTCAAGTCACTTTCTTTCCCTCCATTTCTCAGGGGTTGTCTTTACACTCTGTTGATTGCCTTTTTCATGACAGAGAAGGTTTTCTGTTTTATGCAAGTAAGGTTCCTACTTTATTCTTTTGCTGGTAGATATCCAGTTTCCCAGAAGCATTTGTTACTGAGACTGTCCTTTTTCCATTGTGTAGTCTTACCACCCTTGTGAGTACATTTTACATACATGCCAAGGATTATTTGTGAGCATTCCGTTCTGTTCCTTTGCTTTGTGTGTCTGTGTTCATGCCAGTACCACACCATCTTGATTAATTTGTACGTAATGTTTTGATATTCAAAAAGGGCCTTCTCCATCTCCCTCCTGTTTCAAGAGTATTTTGGCCATTTTGGGTCCTTTGAGATTCTCTTAGCATGTTTTTTTACCATGTTTTTTTGTATTACTGCAAAGCATGCTTTTTTTTACCATGTTTTTTTCTGTCACTGCAAATATTGCCATTGGAATTTTGACAGGGATTCTGTTGTATCTATAGAACACTTTGAGACTGTAGTCATTTTAATAATATTAAGTCTTCCAGTGCATGCGTACAGGATATCTTTCTATTTGTGTGTATCTCCTTGGATTACTTTTAACAAGTTTTGTAGTTTTCAGTGTACCAGTGTTTTACCTCCTTGGCTAATTTATTCCTAAGTATTCTGTACTTTTTCTTTTTCTTTCTCTTTTTTTTTTTTTTCTTTTTTTTTTTGTGGTACGCGGGCCTCTCACTGTTGTGGCCTCTCCCGTTGTGGAGCACACGCTCTGGACATGCAGGCTCAGCAGCCATGGCTCACGGGCCTAGCCGCTCCGCGGCATGTGGGATCTTCCCGGACCGGGGCACGAACCCGTGTCCCCTGCATCGGCAGGCGGACTCTCAACCACTGTGCCACCAGGGAAGCCCGCATGTTAATTTTTTTATCCAACTTTTCTAAAAAAAATTTTTTTTGACATAGTTGGGTTTTTTTTTCTTTTTAAAAATTTATTTATTTATTTTTGGCTGCGTTGGGTCTTTGTTGCTGCGCGCGGGCTTTCTGTAGTTGCAGCGAGCGGGGGCTACTCTTCCTTGCGGTGCTTGGCCTTCTCACTGCAGTGGCTTCTCTTGTTATGGAGCATGGGCTCTAGAGCACGCAGGCTTCAGTAGTTGTGGCACATGGGCCTCAGTAGTTGTGGCTCGCAGGGTCTAGAGCACAGGCTCAGTAGTTGTGGCGCATGGGCTTAGTTGCTCCGGGGCATGTGGGATCTTCCCGGACCAGGGCTCAAACCTGTGTCCCCTGCATTGGCAGGGGGATTCTTAACCACTGCACCACCAGGGAAGCCCCTGAATCAGTGTTTTATTAGTGGAATACACAAATAAACTCTTTCACACTTGGTGAAATGTGTTTTTCTTTCAGGGTCAGTTGACATTGAATGATGTGGTCATCGAATTCTCTCAGGAGGAGTGGGAATGCCTGGACCCTGCTCAGAGGGCCTTGTACAGGGACGTGATGCTGGAGACCTACAGGAACCTGATCTCCCTGGGTGAGGATAACTTCCCTCCAAGTGTTGGGAGGGTATCTTTGCATTTACCCTTATTTGCCCTTTGGAATCCCATGCCTTGCTTAACTGAACTCAGTGCCTTGATGTCTCAGGCCTCAGGAGTTTAAATGTGTCATTTCTTTAGATGGTCTGCCCACTTCATGATACACCAGGAGTTTTTTTCCAGTGCTTAAGTATTTAAAACACCCAACTGGAAACTTTTTTTTTTTTTTTATAAATGTGTTCCTGATATTGATGCGGATCTGAGTTTTTTTTTAATATATATATATTTATTTGTTTATTATTTATTTATTTTTGGCTGTGTTGGGTCTTCGTTTCTGTGCGAGGGCTTTTCTCTAGTTTTGGCGAGCTGGGGCTACTCTTCATCGTGGTGCGCGGGCCTCTCACCGTCGTGGCCTCTCTCGTTGCGGAGCACAGGCTCCAGACGTGCAGGCTCAGTAATTGTGGCTCACGGGCGCAGTTGCTCCGCGGCATGTGGGATCTTCCCAGACCGGGGCTCGAATCCGTGTCTCCTGCATCGGCAGGCAGATTCTCAACCACTGCACCCCCAGGGAAGCCCCCTGTTGGAAACTTTTAAAATAAAGGGGTCTGTTGCTCCCTCAGCTCTCCTTTTGGGCTTGATTCCCTTGGATGCTCAGTTTTCAGTCCATATAGATCAGAGCTGATGCCTCCAGACTCCAGTCCCTGGGCCTTTCTGTATTACACCCCCGTCTGATGTTTTTTAGAAGATCTAATTATAAGATGGGAAAACACTGCTTGCTGTTTCATTCCATCTGGCACCTCAGAACCTGCATGGAGCTTTCTCAAGCCCTGTCTGTTTGTTTAGATCCGTCGGCCATTTCTTCTGTTCTGACTTTGCCACACCCATCAGGGATGTGTGTAATAGGGAGGTGCATTAGATCTTCTGTTATTGTAACTTAGGGAAACTCTAAAGACGGTGGACAGAGAGATCCTCGTTTTAATCCCCAGTCCTACATGGGGAGAACATATGAATCTTTCTGGCTTTATCTTGGAATCTATGGGTTAAGCTCATGATTCCATGTCAAGGACCCATAATATCTGAACCCCGTATCTTATATTTTTTTCCTTTCTTATTGGTGTACTTAGTCAGGAAATATATATTCTTTCTGATTTAATATTCTCCTAAGTTTGCATGATTTTGCCTTTGAAAGTTGCTTTTGAAAGACATGCTTCTAGGGACTGAAATTTTATCTCATTTCTTTCCTTGATAATGTACCTGTAGTTAATGGACACCATCTGGTGGATACTGTGGAATGGGTTTGCTGTGTAACAGAAAATTTTTGATAGAGAATACTTTCCCTCATATGTTGTAAGACCCTGATAAATCTTTGCAGTTCTTTTTCTGATTTTGAGGAATATCACCAAAACGTGTCTCAAAGGCACTGTGACAATGTTGTTCACATGTAATAATTACCATTGTTTGAGCCTCAAGAAATGGTATAGGAATTTCTCCTAGGGATAACATTGTCCAAGTTCACATTCTCGTGTTAGGCTATTGACTCAACTGTCATGCCATATTTTTTGTCGCCTGTGCGTGCCATTGTTCATTATACCGTCACAGCTAATTTTGAAGTGTCTTAATGAGACAGTTTGTGGAGTGATACTTTATCAATGGTGAGCTATCATTTTTTTGTTTACAGCACTGCAGCTTTCATTTTGTACATTTCTATGGGTAACAAGTGGTCTTGATTTTATTAATTTTATCATCAGGTCTATGTATTTGATGTTACTGTTAGTGTTTTTGTTTTCTATTTTCCATGTGAGTGTTTGATTGGGGAAGAGCCCCCTCATGGTGGAATTTTTGTTGTGTAGAAATACATTGATTTTTGCATGTTGATTAAATGTCTGGTAATTTATTATTTCTAGCCGGGTTTTTTTTTTTTTGTTTTTTTCCAGAATCTTCAGGATTTCTACAAATTAGATCATACTGGTTTTAAACAGATAATTTTGTTTCCTTTTTATATTTGGATACCTTTTATCTCTTTTTTTGCCTACTAGTTCTTGTTCCTACTAGGATTTCCAGGAATAAGTTTTTAGAAGTAAGAGCAAGTATCCTTGTCCTGTTTCTGATCTTAGATGGAATGCTTTCAGTCTTTCACCATTGAGCATAATGTTAGCTGTGTGCTGTCAATACATGTCCTTTATTGTGTTGAGGTAGCTTTTTAAAACTTTTTTGGTTTATTGAGTATTTTTATCATGAAAGGCTGTTGACTTTTTTCAAATGCTTTGCCAGCATCGACTGAGACCATCATGTAGGTTTTTTTAATATATTCTCTTTTTTGTATACATTTATTTATTTTATTTATTTATTTTTGGCTGTGTGGGTCTTCATTGGTGTGTGCGGGCTTTCTCTAGTTGCAGCGAGTGGGGGCTACTTTTCACTGTGGTGCATGGGCTTCTCATTGCGGTGGCTTCTCTTGTTGTGGATCATGGGCTCTAGGCGTGTGAGCTTCAGTAGTTGTGGCACTCGGGCTCAGTAGTTGTGGCTCGCGAGCTCTAGAGTGCAGGCTCCGTAGTTGTGGTGCACAGGCTTAGTTGCCCATGGCACGTGAGATCTTCCTGGACCAGGGATCAAACCCTTGTCCCCTGCATTGGCAGGCGGAGTCTTAACCACTCTGCCACCAGAGAAGTCCTTTTTTCATTCTCTTAATGTATTGTTTTACACTGAATGTTTTCATATGTTAAAGCATCCTGATATTTCAAGAATGTATTCTCTTTTTTTATGGTATATAATCCTTTTTAATTTGGTGTTGAGTTTAGCTTACTATTGTTGTATTGATGCTTTTTGCATCATTATTCATTATAGAGATTTTAGTCTGTGTTTTTTTTGTTTGTTTGTTTGTTTGTTTGCAGTATGCGGGCCTCTCACTGTTGTGGCCTCTCCCGTTGCAGAGCACAGGCTCCGGACGCGCAGGCTCAGCGGCCATGGCTCACGGGCCTAGCCGCTCCGTG
>NC_041230.1:2141176-2148403 GCF_002837175.3 Physeter macrocephalus
CTCCTGGTATTTGTGTGTTTAATGTTAATTGCTGTGTTCTTTGTGGTCATGGTGGAAAAACACTTTTTTTGAGAGCTCATGTAAGTTTTTCCAATTTGAATGTTTTTTCATAGTGTGTTTCAAATTAGGCTACCCTAAACTTGTTTTTCTCTATACAGCAGGTTATTATTACTTATATATTTTATACGTATTAGTATATATATGTCATTCCTAATCCCCAGGCTACCCTAAACTTAATTTGAATTATGTGTTATCACTTTCTTTAGTAAGTAATCCTATTCAGTGTTTCTAAAAATTTGAACATCATGGTTGCACAGTTTCATAACTGATTGTTTATAAGTATTACTTTTGGTATAATATCATGTATTTAACATGAAACATTTACTCATGCATTGTAATGAGTAGGTCATGTATGTTTCTTTATGTCTTGTAGATATCTCTCAGATACATGTGATCAAGAAATTACAACTAAAGTCAAACACCGATAGAGGTGGAGTATTCCAAACATTGATGTTGGGAAGTCATGAAAGCCAGGGAATCAAACATTTTTACCTCCTGGAAATTCAGGAAAATATTTATGACCATGGTTTTCAGTGGAGAGATGATGGAAGAAGTTACAAAAATATCCCTATATTCTGTCACCAAGATGTCACTGATAGAAGTCCACATGGCGGAAGGGATGCAACAAACAAGCCTATTGGAAATAGACTTCTGTTAAGTCTTCAGGATGAACTATATATGTTTAAAAGTAAACAGAAAATTGATGAATTTAATAAAGCTGTTAAGAGTATCAGCAGTAGTTCCTCATTTTCCCCACTTCAAGGAATTTCTCCTCCTGTCCAAAACAACATTTCTAATAGATATGGGAGTGATTTTATGCATCCTTCCATACTGACACAAGACCAGAGCCCACACACGGAAGTACCTTACAAGTGTAATAAGTGTGGCACAACCTTTCATCAGGTCTCAAATCTCAGGAGTCATCAGAGAATCCATATAGGAAAGAAATTGCATAAATGTGATGTATGTGACAAGGTCTTTTGCCGAAATTCATACCTTGTAATTCATCAAAGAGTTCATACTGGAGAGAAACCTTACAAGTGTAATGAGTGTGGAAAGGTCTTTGATAAGAAAGGAAGTCTTGCAGTTCACCAGAGAATTCATACTGGAGAGAAGCCTTACAAATGCAATGAGTGTGGCAGAACCTTTTCTATCGGCTCATATCTCAAAAGACATCAGATAACACACATTCAAGAGAAATTATATAAGTGTGATATATGTGGCAAAGTCTGTCGTCAGAATCTATCCCTTCAACGTCATCAGGGAATTCATACTGGAGAGAAAACTTACAAATGTAGTTTTTGTGGGAAAACCTTTCTTTGTGGCACAGACCTCAGGAAACATGGGATAATCCATCCAGGAGCAAAAGCATATAAATGTGATGTATGCGATGAAGTCTATGGTCAAAATTCATACCTTAAATGTCACCAGAGAATTCATACTGGAGAGAAACCTTACAAATGTAATTTGTGTGGGAAAACCTTTTTTTTAAAAACAGGCCTCAGGAAACATGAGATAATCCATACAGGAGCAAAACCATATAAATGTGATGTATGTGGCAAAGTCTTTAATCAAAAATCAGTCCTTGTGAATCATCAGAGAATTCATACTGGAGAGAAACCTCACAAATGTAATGAGTGTGGCAAGTTCTTTCGTGAGAAGCAAACCCTTAGAAGGCATCAACGAATTCATACTGGAGAGAAACCTTACAAATGTAATGAGTGTGGCAGAGCCTTTTGTGAGAAGCCAGCCCTTACAAGGCATCAACGAATTCATACTGGAGAGAAACCTTACAAATGTATTGAGTGTGGCAAAGCCTTTAGCCAAAGTTCAACTCTATCAAGTCATTGGAGATTACATCTGTAAGACTGCTCACATACTAGTGAGCAGTCTTACAGATATAATGAGCATGGCAAATTCTTCAGTGTGCTTTCAAGCCTAAGTTAATACCATCAGGTAATCTATATTGGTGAGAGACTTTAATAATTTTTTTTTTTTTTTTTTTTTTTTTTGCGGTACGCAGGCCTCTCACCCTTTAATAATGTTTTGATGTGACAAGGCTTTTAGCAGGTGTCCCATCTTAGGCTTTATTAGAAAATTCATTATGGATAGAAACCAGATAAATGTAATTATTGTGTCCTGTCCTTTAAACAAGGAATTTATTCACTGAAGAATTCATTCTGGAGATTACCTCACAAATGTTATGAATGGGAGAGAAAACTTTACTCGGGGCTCACATCTCACTAATCGTAAGACAGTCCATACTGAACAGAACATTACAGCTGTTCACCACCTTGGGACTGTTATATATTTTTTTAAGACTCCTTAATACCTGCTCTCATTCTTGAATATGCGGTATATGAATGTATTTTTTCTTGTTCTTTCATGTGTCTAAATAAATGTCATGGTATGCACCTTGATTTAATTTTATTTATTTATTTATTGGCTCTGTTGGGTCTTGGTTGCTGCGTGGGCTTTCTCTAGTTGTGGCGAGCGGGGTCTACTCTTCGTTGCCGTGTGTGGGCTTCTCATTGCGGTGGCTTCTCTTGTTGCAGAGCACAAGCTCTAGGTGCTTGGGCTTCAGTAGTTGTGGCACGCGGGCTCAGTAATTGTGGCTCGCGGTCTCTAGAGCGCAGGCTTAGTAGTTGTGGCGCATGGGCTTAGTTGCTCTGCGGCATGTGGGATCTTCCCAGACCAGGGCTCGAACCCCTGTCCCCTGCATTGGCAGGCAGATTCTTAACCACTGCGCCACCAGAGAAGCCCCCTGCACCTTGATTTAGATGAAGAGAAAATAGGAATGTAGTAAGTGTATGCAAAATACTAAAAATTTAAAAATCATGCAATTTCACATTTGTCCTTTACATAAATGTCATGACATGCACCTTGATTTACATGATGGGAAAATAGTATAGTAAACACATGCAAAATATTAGAAAATTTAAAAATGATACAATGTTTTTGTCCTTTTTTTAAAAAAAAAATTTATTTATTTATTTATTTATGGCTGTGTTGGGTCTTCGTTTCTGTGTGAGGGCTTTCTCCAGCTGTAGCAAGCAGGGGTCAGTCCTCATCGCGGTGCATGGGCCTCTCACTATTGCGGCCTCCCCCGCTGTGGAGCACAGGCTCCAGACGCGCAGGCTCAGCAATTGTGGCTCACGGACCCAGTTGCTCCGCGGCATGTGGGATCCTCCCAGACCAGGGCTCGAACCCATGTCCCCCGCAGTGGCAGGCAGACTCCCAACCACTGCGCCACCAGGGAAGCCCTATTTTTGTCCTTTTTGAACTCAGTGCTTTTTTTTTTTGCCTGCATGCTGTCTACATTGCTGACTGTGGGCTTTTTCTTATTGTGGTGATCAGGGGCTACTCTTCGTTGCGATGCATGGGCTTCTCATTGCAGTGGCTTCTCTTGTAGAGCACAAACTCTAGGCACGTGGGCTTCAGTAGTTGAGGCCTGCAGGCTCTAGAGCACAGGCTTAGTAGTTGTGGCGCATTTACTTAGTTGCTCCGCAGCATGTGGGATCTTCCCAGACCTGGGATCAAACCCCTGTCCCCTGCATTGGCAGGCGGATTCTTAACCACTGCGCCACCAGGGAAGTCCATCAGTGTATTAATTTTAAAGGATCAGTGTTCATGGCTTTTCTTTTAAAAATGAGTATACAATGGGAACGTTTTTGTTTGAGAAATGAGAAATTTCATATATTCACCCTTAAAGCATTTTTTTGTTTTTTGCTAGTTTGCACTTGTGGTCATTCACTGGAGTATAGTAGAACCCCACCCAAAGTTTGGTTTGGTTATTGAGGGTGATATTAACATTGAAATGTTTTGAGAATGTTACATAATTCAGCTTTCTAGGCACATGTTGGAGACTTCCAAGGTGTTCAAAAAATGGTTTGAGAGGACAGGGAATGGTGATTGGCTTGGTGTGTTAAGGAAATTACTTGATGAGGCTTGACGTTTGAACTTCCAGGTTGAATCAAAGAAGGGACCCTTCAGGCTTTTTTTATCAGCTTGCTCAGGCCGAATGGGAAGATGTTGTCCCGAAGATTAAAAGGTGTCAGTAATCAAACACTGAAAAATGGACTCTGTTTGACAAAACAGTGAATATTTGCTCTTAAAACTCCTGATTTCTTGATAAGGAACACCACACTTTTCTTTATGATAATAATTTATTACATTTTTTTGTTTGCAGCACATTCATCTCATTGTGCAATATGGTTGTTGAAAATGCTTATAAAATATTAAATAAATTGCCTAAGGTATTTTTATCCTAGATTAATAAAAATGGGTGTTTGGAAGTGTTTATCAGATAATATAACTAAGCAATTTAGTAGAAGAGCAATTATCGATAGGCTCTTAAAATCTCAATTTCAAATTGTGGTATTAAGCAATGTGGTCTTACATAGTTAATTTTCTACTGTAAGATATATATATATATTTTTTGGCTGCACCACGCAGCTTAGGGGACCTTGGTTCCTTATCCAGGTATCGAACCCGGTCCCTGCATTGAAAGAGCAGAGTCCTAACCTCTGGACTGCCAGGGAATTCCAGAAAAAAAATTTTTCTGAATACAGTTTTTTCTTAGCATTACTTTTTTCTTTCCCCACATATTTCCCTTGTTTTAAACCAAAGGATCTCTAAATCAGTGGGTTGTTTTAGGATTCCTGTGAAATGAAAATGAACATAACTCAATGAGGGGTAGAAAGTAGAGGCACTGTAAATATGAAGAGAGTTCCTTTAGGACTTTAGTTCATTTTGGAATGCCATGAGGGTAAACTGAAATCTTTTAATGTGGGAGTTGGCTGTGGTTAGGTTTTCAAAATCCAGTATGTGGAGTTTAGGAAGCACACAGTGAAACCAAAAGGATTAATGAGATAGACCCCAAGAGTCCAACTATGGTTTGTAACAAGGAGACAATCTCCATTGCCAAATGCCTGAAAGTCATTCTGCCATTTCCCAGTGATGTATTGACATTCAAAGGCAGAGCTCCTTGCAGAGAAAATAAGATTTGTGCTATTTTTTAGCATGACAACTGATACCCATTATGCTCCACTTAGACTTTGTTACTAACCAAAATAATATAGATTCTTTGATAAGTGATCTTTAAAAAAAAATTTAATTTATTTATTTGGTTGTGCTGGGTCTTATTTGCGGAAGTCGGGCTCCTTGGTTGTGGCATGTGAACTCTTAGTTGCGGCATGCCTGTGGGATCTAGTTACCTGACCAGGGATCCAACCTGGGCCCCCTGCATTGGGAGCATGGATTCTTAACCACTGCACCACCAGGGAAGTCCCCTTTAATAAGTGATCTTAATTTCTATTTCTATTGTCTTTCATATTACACTTCAAATACAAGTCACTGTTATTAATGTGTTATGCATAGTAACTTAACTGAATTTTCATCTCTAAAAAAGGGACTTTTTCTCATTTCAGAAATGAAGGAATTTAGGACAAAGACAGGTTTAAAGACTCATTCAGTTCCATCCCAGCAAGTGGCTGAATCAGGATACGAAGCAGGTTGTGTGTTGTAATCATGAGTAATGATTATTCAATAGTAAAGCTGTTTCCTTTCCATATTACCTAGGTGGAGGAAATTTATTGGTCTTACGTTTTGGTTTTGTTCGTAATTGTATTTCCCCACACTGTTGATGTGAAAGAAAGATTATTTATTGGATAATTCAGGTCAGTTATTGTATACTCATTTAGATTCGATACATCCTCAATTGGTCCTCTGCAGGATTACATGAAGACTTACCAGCAGGTATGTCTGCATTGGAAAAGATTTAACATAATATCCAGTTCATCCACATGTGTGTGCTGTCTCCATGCCCAATGCAAATGACAAGTCACATGTCTTTCTCTTTCCCAAGTAACAGAAAACAAAAGACCCTTCATCACGTCAATAAAGAGTAGCTTAGGGACTTCCCTGCTGGTCCAGTGTTTAATAAGACTTCACCTTCCAGTGCAGGGGGTGTGGGTTTGACCCCTGGTTGGGGAGCTAAGATCCCACATGCCTCGCGGTGAAAAAATCAAAACATAAAACAAGCAATATTGTAACACTCAGTAAAGACTTAAAAAATGGTTCACATAAAAAGTCTAAAAAAAGAGTAGCTCATGTCTCACCAGCTTTTTTTTTTTTTTTTTAAAGTTGAGCCTTTATTTATTTATTGGCTGCATTGGGTCTTCGTTGATGCACGCAGGCTTTTTCTAGTTGCGGCGAGCAGGGGCTACTCTTTGTTGCGGTGTGCAGGCTTCTCATTGCTGTGGCTTCTCGTTGCAGAGCATGGGCTCTAGGTGCGCAGGCTTCAGTATTTGCAGCACGTGGGCTCAGTAGTTGTGGCTCGTGGGCTCTAGAGCTCAGGCTCAGTAGTTGTGGCGCACGGGCTTAGTTGCTCCACGGAGTGTGGGATCTTCCCGGACCACGGCTCGAACCCATGTTCCCTACATTGGCAGGTGTATTCTTAACCACTGCGCCACCGGGGAAGTCCTCACCAGCTTACTTCTATGATGAGATAATCTTTGCATGACTTAGACCTCCAGTCTCAGATGCTAGGTCTTGTCCCTGAGTCTCTGGAATTGAGCAGAGTGTTGAGTTTGGCCTCCTGCTTGAATGTGAAGAGAAAATGGAAAAGCTGTTCTTTAGGGTGTAAGAAGTAGCACTTACTACTTAGGGAGAGTTTTGTATTTGTTATTCTAGTTTGCAATACAGAGAAACGCCCAGTGCAGGAAATATTTCTGAATCCACCGCCCCACAGCAACCACTTGGAGACCCAAGTTTCCAGGCCTCTGAATTGCTTACTCCTTGCTAGCAGGATATGGGAGCAACCTGCTGGCAAAACAGCTTTTTTGAAACGTTTTCATCTTGCAGAAACAGCTTCCCATGTAAGTGGCCCACAAAATTTTAAGCTTTTACCTTAAAACTGTCACAGAGGACTTCCCTGGTGGCGCAGTGGTTAAGAATCCACCTGCCAATGCAGGGGACACGGGTTCGAGCCCTGTTCTGGGAAGATCCCACATGCCATTGAGCAACTAAACCCATGAGCCACAACTACTGAGCCTGTGCTCTAGAGCCCGTGAGCCACAACTACTGAGCCTGAGTGCTGCAACTACTGAAGCCTGCGTGCCTAGAGCCCATGCTCCGCAACAAGAGAAGCCACCGCGATGAGAAGCC
>NC_041230.1:2148462-2169480 GCF_002837175.3 Physeter macrocephalus
AACTACTGAGCCTGAGTGCTGCAACTACTGAAGCCCGTGCGCCTAGAGCCCGTGCTCCACAACGAGAAGCCACCGCAATGAGAAGCCTGTGCACTGCAACGAAGAGTAGCCCCCGCTCGCCGCAACTAGAGAAAGGCCGCGCGCAGCAACGAAGACCCAACGCAGCCAAAAATAAATAAATTTTTTTAAAAAACACCAAAAACTGTCAGATAGTAACTTAAAATAAACAGGTCAAGGTCGAGGGAAGCACCCCGGGTTAGCCTTACAGTCCTCCTTGCGCTGACCTGCGCTCCCTACTCGCCTCCCCCGCACCCCACCCCACCCCGCCCAGCCCTGCTTCTCTTCGCCCACACTTTCCTCTGAAACCGGAATTGGAGTACACGAGGTGAAGTTCACACTTAAACAGTCTCCTTTTCTGTAAGTCTGTGCTGCGTGGTCCCCCTTATTCTGTCCTCAGGGTCTTGGGAAAGGCTCGACCTTGTATCCCAGCATCCGGGATACAAGTAAATCCAGACATCACCTACAGGTCCGTTCCAGGTCGTGTATGTTTTCCTTTGGGTTTAAATTCACCCTGAAGCTGGTCCCTGCCCTTGGCTTTTGTGCCATTCGTCCACGTGGGAGCTGCCTTTCAACATTTTCTTGCTTGAAACCCTTTACCAGGACTTCCTGGTGATCCAGGGGCTAAGGCTCCGTGCTACCAATGCAGGGGGCCTGGGTTCCATCCCTGGTCAGGGAACTTGATCCCACATGCGGCAACTGAGAGTTTGCACGCCACAACGAAAGTTCCCTGCATTCTGCAACTAAAGATCTTGCATGCTGCAACAAAGATCTCGCAGGCAGCAAGGAAGATCCCGCACGTGGCAACGAAGATCCCGTGTGCTGCATAAATAAGTAAATACCCTTTACTACATCTACCCCCCAGCCTCGCCCTCTCGGCCCTTGGAGGGCAGTGCTGGCTTCCCCGCTTCCGGAGAGGCCGCGTCCTCTCCCTGGTCCTGGGATTCTGGAGAGCCCGCCGCGCCCCCTCCACCTTCCTCCCAGACCCCCGCGTCCTCCTGTGGCCGGTCCTTCTCTGCAGGCCTCCCCTTTGTAGTCAGCCCTTCCCCGTATCCCGTTGTGGAGGTGACCTGGGCCAGCCGTGTGACAGCCATTGTTGTTCTGTCTCCAGCGCAACTGGAAAATGTGCTCTTCCGGTAGGCAGGCATCTTTTTCAGCCGCATCCTTGCAAATAGGTAGGCGAGGGGGATCGGGAGAAGCAGAGACAGAGAAGGACTGAGAAAGAGAAAAACGGAGGAGAGAAGAATGTGGGAAAACCGATGAGAATATAGATGATGGCTGAGGATCTTGCAAAGAGACAGTAACATAAAAGAAATTTAGCCTTGAAAGTCACAGTTCTCTAAAATAAGAAAAGTAATTAAAACAGGATCTGCAGGGGTAGGAGAGTAACATAGGGAGAGGAGTCCTGAGTCAGTGATAGGAGGGGAAGCAACAGTGGTGAAGCACTTCACACAGAGCGTCGGGGGCAAGGATAAAGGAGTTGGAAACTTGGCGTGCAGGGCATCGTGATGCTGGGAGAGAAGCAGGAAAACTAGTGATTGGAAGGGGCAGAGGAAGAGAGCGAGCAGGAAGGATGCATAGCCACCTGGGGTGCCGGAGAATGGGGTGGAAGTGAGCATAACAGGAAGAGAAGGGGTGTACCCCCAAAGGAACAGAGGAAGCAGAGATGGGGGAAGAAAGGCAGAAAGACATAGAGATTTAAGGCAGTCAAAGATTGAGGGGAGGGGCTTCCCTGGTGGCGCAGTGGTTGGGAGTCCGCCTGCCGATGCAGGGGACGCGGGTTCGTGCCCCGGTCCGGGAGGATCCCACGTGCCGCGGAGCGGCTGGGCCCCTGAGCCATGGCCGCTGGGCCTGCGCGTCCGGAGCCTGTGCTCCGCAACGGGAGAAGCCACAACAGTGAGAGGCCCGCGTACCGCAAATAAAAAAAAAAAAAAAGATTGAGGGGAAAGAGCAATAAGAGGGGAAACAAGTTGTAGAGCAGGCATGACGTGTGAGGGTCGAAATAGGAGGGCAGGAACACCAGTAGAGCAGAGGGGAACAAAAAGAAAGAGAAAGAAATAGGGAGATAAACAGAATGAAATGGAAATACATAGTAGTGTATTTAGAGGAGAGACACTGGATTCAGGTGGGTGGTGCATTTCGATATGGATGATTAATTTGTGATAAATTGATTTGTGGCTTCAGAATCTAATAAATTTCAAATTTGTTGCCTTAGGTTAGTTATACAGATGAGGATGACAATTGCAAAACTGTCTATAAGGTTTGTGCATTTAATAATCATTTGTTTCAGAAGATAATACCCTTTTGTAATTCCTATTCAGCCCGGGGCAGTGACTTGACTCAGACAGTTGTCGGTCACCCTGTTCCCTTTTCCTGACATGGGGTAGAGGACAGGGCAGAGGAGAAGAGGGGAAAGAAATGCCTATCACCACAAGGTGCCTCTTTAAAGAAATGTTAAAACTCTTGGGGGTTTTTTTGGACTGGATTTACTTTTTTTTTTCTTTTTTACAGTTAATTACTTGGAGTTTGAGATAAATCTTAATATGTCCAATTTCTACTTTTCTATAAATAATTACTGACTTCTGAACTTAGCTTTGGTGGCCTTCTATAATTAACTCATGTCGTTCTTTTCTACATTTGATAGATTCTCAATTGTTTAAATCTTTGACACCAGCATTGTTATTTTTTTATTTTAATGTTTTTTTTGACCACGCCGCATGGCTTCCGGGATCTTTGTTCCCCGACCAGGCATTGAACCCGCTCCCTCGGCAGTGAAAGCGCAGAGTCCTAACCACTGGACCGCCAGGGAATTCCTGACACCAGAAATTTTAGATTTAATATAATTCACAAATTATTTCCCATTAAATATTTTTGACATTTGTTTGATGTTTGTGTGCTTCCTCCTCTTTATCTGAGATCTTGGAAAAGTACTTCAGTAAGTAATAAATAATTTTAGTCTATTTTGATGAGTACTTGGCAAAGATGTGAAATATCTTTTATATTAACATTCAAAATCTAGTTTAACCAGTTCCCTTCTATTCCATTTTCCTGCTTTTTCTGTGATCTGTTGAAATGGCGAGATGTGAGATGATGTTTCCATCAGGTCCCTCTTAACTGTCCTTGGCAAATGATGAAGGAAGGACTGGATTGACCTGGTACCTTCTTCCATCAGAGCCCCTGTATTCATGATGAAGAAGTTTGCTCATAGTTTCTTTCTAAGCTGACCCCTAAAAAGGTTTTCAGCTATGTTTTGCTATTCTGTATTTTTAAATTATGATACTGTGATTTTTCTGGAGAAGAATTACCAGAATTCTTGCTATCATCACTGCACCCATGTTCTCCAGGACTTCGTCTTCTCTCGGCTGGACAGTGCAACAGCCCATCACGATCTCCTTGTCTTGGATCTTCCCACACTCCCATTTGTTCCCTGTAAGAGCCCTTCACTCCTCCCCATACAAACCTCCCCTTCTCCCTGTAGCCCTCAATCTGAAGCCTAAGCTCCTGGAATGCCATTCAAGCTTGGTAATCTGTGCGATCAGTTCTTGAACGAGAAGTTTCCATTGCTGAAACGCATGAAAGATGGTGTTTTAAATGAGAGGGGAAATAAGGACAAACTCTGTCCAGTGGCCCCTCAGGTGGCCTTTTCAGAATTCCATTACACACGGTTCTAGTCACTCAATTTAGACCTCTTCAGAAATGTCTCCTGTCTGGGCCTCAGGGAGCCCACTTGTAACATGGAGATGAGAGACTAGACCAGAAACTCTCAGTTTGAGCAACACTGACGCCTGAAATGATTGGCCAGATTGGCTGTGTTTCTGTGTGTGGCAGCTCTTTTTGGAGAGAGTATCTAACTGTACTTAGTATTTAAAATGGGTCTCAGTCCTCAAAACTGAAAAAGAAAAACAAAAATGCTAGGATGGAGGCAGGAATAGGGGGGGCGGTCAGAGTAAGAGAGACAATAGTCAGATGTCTTCTGCAAATGAACACAGTTTATAAAGCTCAATGGCAAACTTTTAACATACCCACTTTCCTGTTTTCTACCCATGTGCTTTTGATTTAGGAGTTCTAGGAAAAGAGCTTCATTTATGCATATTATACTGTTCGCTGTGTACTCAGAAGGAGGCAAGCAGTGGGTGAATTTTTGAAATATTTTTCTAGACCCATCGGTAATGTCCTCAATCCTCAGGTGAACAAAGAACTAGTTTTCAGGAAAAGCCACAGCAAATCATGTTTCTTTTTTCCTATGTGGAGGAATTTCTGCTTCTCATTTGAATATTTTACCCACTTTGTAGCAAGAGAAAGAGCCCTAGGCTGTAGATAGTGAGGTGAATGCCTTTGGGGATGTACTGAAGTGTGAACACAGGTCAGATCTCAGAAGGGCTGAGGGGAAGCTTCCTTATTAACAGTGTTTGAGAAACTCTCCCCTCTTTGGAGAGTTCTATGGGAATACAGAAGTTTATTTATTATTTGAAATCTCATAGGAAATTTTCTTGTCCATAACTTATCACTTTCTCCATCCATATGTAAAATAAATGTGTTCTTTCACCCTCCCTTGGTGCTGCAGCTCCACCAGAGACAAGGGAAAATCTTGGTCATGAGCTGCTACACTTGCCATCTGGCTCCTGTGAACTCATTGTTGCTTGACTTGGAGGAGCTTGAGGCGGGCTGATTTTTGTTTTTTGTTTTCCTTCGTATATTACCGTATTTTTTATTAGTTTCATTTATTGATGTCTCTTTGTTGTGGTGACAGCCGGGGTTGGGGGAGGTACTCAACTTTCTCATGTGTAAAGGGTGTGATATTGACTGAAGATGATGGTGAAAATTCTTCAATGTGCTCCGGCGGGCTTAGGCAGCATGTGGTGAAACTTTGAAGCCAGTTCCCGTGCCTAGAACCAGCCCAGCACAGACCAGGAGGTGCTCTGTGGAGGGAGGAAAGCATCCCCTCCCCAGCAGTGGTACCTTGCCCAGGGACTTTTAGAAAAAAAAGTTGAAACACCATAATTCGAAAAGACACATGCACCCCAGTGTTCATTGCAGCACTATTTACAACAGGCAGGACATGGAAGCAACCTAAGTGTCCATCGACAGAGGAATGGATAAGGAAGATGTGGTACTTATATACAATGGAATATTACTCAGCCATAAGAAGAATGAAATAATGCTATTTGCAGCAACATGGATGGACCTAGAGATTATCATACTGAGTGAAGTCAGACAGAGAAAGACAAATATCATATGATATCGCTTATATGTGGA
This sequence comes from Physeter macrocephalus, assembly GCF_002837175.3. Taxonomy (NCBI): domain Eukaryota; kingdom Metazoa; phylum Chordata; class Mammalia; order Artiodactyla; family Physeteridae; genus Physeter; species Physeter macrocephalus. Next base: position 2,153,776 of record NC_041230.1, read on the forward strand.
ATCTAAAAAAAGTGTTCAAATGAACTTACCTACAAAACAGAAATAGAGTTATAAAAATTTTGGTCTTAAAATAACCTCTAGGGTTTTGTTCAGTTTATAGTTCACAGACCTCTGACTTGATGATTTAGAGCAACATCTTTCAACACTTAATGATTTCTCTTGCACGTGACAGGGACAGACACAACAGAGGCACAATGAGCATACAGGGTCCTTCAATACCATCCAAACTCAAACGCTGAGGTTCCTGGGTAAGTTTTTTATTATCATTATTGGTTTAAATGTCTAATATTCCATTTTTCAATATAACGTGTATTTATTTTTTGAATTTTGCTTGATATCATATTATTTAGAGACAATGTTAGACTTCAAGACTGTAACTCTGGAAAATATTGAAGACCTCCCTTTCTTCTTTTGCGTGGAAGGAAACGGTTTATTTGCTAAGAAGTACACTTCCCGTTAATTTCAGTAAGACTCGTGATAGCCCCCTTGTTTACATAGAAACCAGCCAGATGAGAATCCTCCAAATTTCCATCCATTGCCTTATTGTTTGTCTTCAGTTCTCTCTGGATATAATGGCAGTTACCATGATTTAATCAAAATTTACTTATGCTTTTCTCCTCTCCCAAGGGGCCTATGTTTTGAACCCCTTTTAAGCATTGTAATCCAGAACAACAGCGCTGCAGCAACTTAACCAAGCATAGGTGACTTTAGTGTAAAACATCCCCCAAGTACGTAAGCTCATGCCACCTGGTCATCCACTCCACCATATGGGAGTTTTCCCACTTGTTGACCTCTTGGTGTTAAAAAAAAAAAGTTCTTTTCTGGTCTGAATTTTAAGGCTTTACAGATTTTATGGCTGGAACATTCTCTATATTGTAATAATCATTTGGAATAAAACCTGTCCCTACCTAAGTTTGACAGTGGTAAATATTTCAGTCATTCCATCTGAACGCAAAAATGTGTATTTTTTAATTTTCTAGGACAGGGTTTGTGTGTGTGTGTGTGTGTGTGTGTGTGTGTGTGTCAAACTATATCCTTGTGTTTTTTACATTTTTGAATTGTTTGCATCTGTTTCATAATGAAATACAGGGAGACATATCAAAATCTTCCTGTGATTTAGGAAATTTAGGGGTTTTTTTTTTCCCCTTGTGAATGTATTTATTTTCCTGCAACAAAACTCTCCATTCAAAAAATGACTTTCCCCTATAATTGGCTTCTCCTCTATTCTTCTGTGTTTAATGAAAAGTTCCACTATCGACTCATTTCTTTGCTTGGAATCATGGAAGTCCATGCTGAAATGGCTTTTTTGCCAACATGGCTAGTTAGAAATATTGTATAATACAGAGTAAGCTACCTAATAGAGTTCACAAAATTTGAGTCACGGCAACTTTTAAAATGTGATATATCATCTTGTATTTATATATATGCTACACCAGGACATTCTCCTTACTAAATACCCTTAGAAATAGTGCAACTTAATTATTCTTTAGATGGAAATAATTCCCAATGTCTTCTAAAGGCTGTATATTTTATAGGCTCTTTTATCCACACTTGATAGAACTTTTCGAAATAAAAAACCAACGAGCTAAAATATATTACAATTTGAATACAGAAAGTGAAACTTTCTAATTACCCTCATAATGAACATATAGTCAGTTTGAAATTACATTGTTTAGTTATTATATCCTTAACTATAATTTCATAAACAAGTTTTTCTGAAAGATATTTAAAGGTAACTCTCAAAAGTGTGAAATAGGATTTCCCTGGCGGTCCAGTGGTTAAGACTCCACACTTCCAGTGCAGGGGGCTTGGGTTTGATCCCTTGTCAGGGAACTAAGATCCCACATCCCCTTGGGAGTGTTGCTAAAACAACAACAACAACCAAAAACAAGTGTGGCATAGAGCAGGTATTTTAATGAATAATGCAGTTTAAAAAAAAAAAGATTTATTTATTATTTATTTTATTTATTTATTTATTTTTGGCTGCGTCCAGTCTTAGTTGCGGCACTCGGGATCTTCGTTGAGGCTTGCAGGATCTTTCATCACGGCGCGCGGGCTCTTCGGTGCAGCACGCAGGCATCTCTCTAGTTGTGGCGTGTGGGTTGTTTTCTCTTCTCTAGTTGTGGTGCGAAGGCCCCAGGGCGTGTGGCCTCTGTAGTTTGCGGCACGCAGGCTCTCTAGTTGAAGTGCACCAGCTCAGTAGTTGTGGCGCGTGGGCTTAGTTGCCCCGCGGCAAGTGGGATCTTAGATCCCTGACCAGGAATCAAACTGGCGTCCCCTGCCTTGGAAGGCGGATTCTTTACCACTGGACCACCAGGGAAGTACCAATAATGCAGTTCTAATAAAAAGAAATATATATATTTTTTGTCTTTTTATTGCATGTATTTGAGATGATGGGATACTCACTAGCCTTATTTTGGTAATTATTTCAATATATGTAAGAACATTATGCTGTACAACTTAAACTTATACAGTGATGTATGTCAAGTACATCTCAATAAAACTGGGGGAGGAGGGGAGGTGGTTTTAAAAGGCAAATAAAACACTTTAGCCGAAAGAAAGAACAATGCAATTTATAACAATTTTAAAAAATGTATTGCTTTTTCAAAACAATTGTTAGTGAGGAACATTATCACACGCCTTACTTCTCCAGTCTCAGACCCCAGGTTTTGTCCCTGAGTCTCTGGAACTGAGCAGAGTGTTGAGTTTGGTCTCCTGGCTGAATGAGGAATAGAAACGGAAGAGCTTTTCTGTAGGATGTCAGTATGAAATGGACCATTCTACCTAGGGAGAATTTTGTATTTCTCATTCTAGTTTGTAATACAGAGACAAACCTAGCTTTTGTTTCCTCAAACTGCTTCAATTAATTCTAACTGCAGGCAATGTTCCCAGATCCGACCACTGCCCCACAGCTACCACTTGGAGACCCACATTCCCAACCTCTGAATTGCTTGAGCCTCCGGAACGGGGCATGCGAGCAAACTGCTGGGAAAAACAGCTTTTTATTGAAGCCGTTTCAACTTGTTAGGAGGAAACGTTAGTTTTACGACATCAGTGGCCCACACATCTGTAAAGCTTTTACCATAAAACTTCTAGATAGCAACTTAAAATCGGCACTTTCAAAGCGCCGGGAACTAACATACCTCAGCCTCTTACTACGCCCCTGGCGATCACCGCGATGACGTCAGCTCCCTTGCCCCACCCCTCGCGGTCGCGCTCCACTCAGTTCCCGCCCCCGGAAGCCCTGCCTCTAACTCTGCGCGTGCGCAGTTTCTAACGGAACCGGAAGCAGAGAGCTCGGCGTGGAGCTCGCGCTCCAGGAGGTAAGTTTCTCCTTTCTAGTGTAAATTTGTGCTGCTTGGTCCACCTTACTCTACTCTCAGCGTCTTGGGAGTCGCTACGGACCTAAAATGCCGGCACCCGGCCTTCCGCCCCCAGTGAATCCAGACGTCGCCGTCATAGGTCTGGTGTTTTCCTTTGGGTTTGAAATCGCTCAGAGGTGGGTCCCGGAGCCCTTGGTTTTTCTGCCTTAGGTCCAGGTAGACACCGCCTTTCGCTTTTTCCTTCATGAAACCCTTTACTGCCTCCTGTCTCCCCCTATAAAGCCGTCTTCCGCGAGGTGGATTCGCGGCTGCGCAGCCTCGCCCCCTCGGCCCCTGGAGGGCAGCGCCGGTCGCCCAGCTCCCGGAGAGCTCGCGTCCTCTCCCAGGTCCTGGGGTTCTAGAGAGCCCGCCCTTCTCATGAGACCCCCCCCTCCCTCCCTCCCAGCCCCTCTGTCCTCCCGTCTCCTCAGGCCGGTCCATCAGCTCCGCAGGCCTCTCCTTCGTAGTCAGCCCTTCCCCTCACCCCGCGTAGGGGGAGGTGACCTGGCCAGCCGTGTGACACCCAGTGTTCTTCGGTCTCCACGCTGGAAAATGTGTTTTTCCGGTAGGCGGGTATCTTTTTCAGTCGCCATCCCTGTAAATACGTGGGCGAGGGGGACCAGGCGAAGCTGAGACAGAGAGCGACTGAGAGAGGAATAGAAAAACCGCGTGAGAAAAGAATGAGGGAGAACCAATAGAGACGTAGAGGATTGGCTTAGGGACTTATAAAGAGACAATAAAATGAAAGAGACTAAGCCTTGCAAATAACAGGTGGATAAAGTAAAGAAGTGAATTATACAGAGGGATTTCCACAGATTAGAGGAAAACATAGATAGAGGGGCCCTGATTCAGCGGCGGGAAGGGAGGCAACAGTGATGAGGCCCCTCACACAGAGAGCGGGGGGAGAGGGTAAATGAGGTGGGACCATGGCCTTCAGAGCATCAAGGTGCTGGGAGAGGGAACAGCAGAGGAAGAAAGAACACCAAGGAACCATAGCCATCTGGGGTGCCAGAGAGTGAGGAGGGAGGGAGTGTATCACAGACAGAAGGGGTGTAACCCGGAGGGCAGAGAGGGAGCAGAGGTGGGGGAAGAAAGAGCATCAAGAGGGGGATCAGGTCGCAGAGTGGGGCAGGCCAGGTGTGAGGGAGGAAATAGGGAGGAGGGCAGGAACAGCAGGAGAGCAGAGGGGAGCAAAAAGAGAAACACAGGGCTTCCCTGGTGGCGCAGTGGTTGAGAGTCCGCCTGCCGATGCGGGGGACACGGGTTCGTGCCCCGGTCTGGGAGGATCCCACATGCCGCGGAGCGGCTGGGCCCGTGAGCCGTGGCCGCTGAGCCTGCGCCTCCGGAGCCTGTGCTCCGCAACGGGAGAGGCCACAACAGTGAGAGGCCCGCTTACCGCAAAAAAAAAAAAAAAAAGAGAAACACAGAGATGATATAGGGAGACAAACAATGAAATGGAAACACCTAGTAGTGCAGGTAGAGCGGAAACTGGATCCAGGTGGGTGGTGAGTTGTTTGGATGTGGATGACTAAGCTGTGATGTATGATCTGTGGTTTCAGAATGTAGTAAATTTAAAATTTGTTTGCTTAAATTATACAGATGGGCGTGAGAATTGGAAAACTTTCTTATATGGTTTGTGCATTTTGCAGTTATTTGTATCAGAAGATAACTTCCATCTCCAGTCCCTATTCAGCCAGGGGGCAGTGACTTGACTCAAGACAGCTGTGGGTCACCCCCTTTCCTTTTCCTGGCATTAGATAGAGCACAGGGAAGAGAAGTGGGGCAAGAAATGACTGACTCTGTTTACTGCATGGTGCCTCTTTGAAGGAACATTAAAAGTGAGTTTTTTTCTAATGGATTCACTTTTTTCTTTTTCTTTCTTTTTCTTTTTCTTTTATTTTACATGTAATTCTTTTTGTAACTTGGAATAAATCTTGGTGCATTAAATTTCTACTTCTCTGTAAGTAATTATAAACTTCTGAAATAAGCTTTGGTGGTCTTGTATAATCAACTCATGTGATTCTTTTCTAAATATGATATATTCTCAGTGTTTTTAACTTTCACACCAGAATTTTAAAAAAGTTCACAAAATACTTCTTTTTAAAATGTATTTAAGGTTTGTTTGAGGCCTGCCTCCTGTCTCCTCTTTATCTTGTGTACTGGAAAAGTTCTTTGGTAACTAGTAAATAATTTTAGACTGTTATGATGAGTTAAGATGATGTTAAGATGTCAGTCATCTTTTAACAGTCAAAACCTAGTTTAACCAGTTAGTCTAATATTCAGTTTTTTTCCATTGTATTTAGTCTGTTAAGATAGTGAGCTATGAAGGGATAGGAAGCTGCTTCCCTCAGGTCCCTCTTGACTGTTCTCTACAAATATTGAAGGACTGGGTGTAGTGACTTGGAACCTTCTTCCATCAGAGCCCCTCTATTCACGATGAAGTTTGCTCAGAGCTGATTTCTAACCTGACTCTTTCCAATGTTTTCTTCACCAGTGGTATATTTTTGCAAATCTGCATGTTTAAAAGATTTTACTACAGTCTTCTGGAAAAGAAGAATTAAATGCTTGGTACCAGATCAGACCTTGAAAGAGAAGGTTCCTTTGCTGAGGCAAATGGAAGATGGTCCTGGTGTTTTAGGTTGGAAGGATAAGGACAAACTCTGCCCGCTGGCCCTTCTGGATCCCACTTCAGAATTCAGTTCCACCTAATTCTGTTCACTCAACCTGGACTTTCTCATACGTGTCTCCACTCTGGGCCTCAGGGAGCCCACTTGTAACATGGAGATGAGAGACTAGACCAGAAACTCTCAGCCTGGGTAACTCTGAGCCCTGAAATGATTGGCCAAATTGTGTATGTGTTTGTGTGTGGCAGTTCTTTTTAGAGAGGAGTGTCCAGTTCTATTTAGAATTTTGAATGGGTCCCTGTCTTCCCAGAATGAAAAACAGAAGCAAAATGCTAGAATGGAGACAAGAACATAGGGTCAGAGTGGAAGTGACCATAGTCAGATGTATTTTTCTGCGTTAAGTGTAAATTTGAAGAGAGTTCATATCAATTCTGGCACTCAGACCTCCACTGGCTCTTATTTGTCCTCAGGACAAAATTCGAACTCCTCACTGTTGCTACACATCCCTGTATCATCCTCAGGGCCCCGCTAGTGTCTCCTGCCTCATCGTGGGAGCTGGCCCTTTTCCCATGGTTCACTTTACCCCAGTCACATTCACCTTTTGGTGTTCCCAAATGCCAAAGCCGTTTCTCTCTCAAATCTTAGTTCCCGTTCTTACCTTCTGCCTTTAAATCCCAGTGGCTCAGGCCCTTTGTGCTCTTTCAGGATTAGGCTCAGAGAGGTCTCTCCATCCCTTCCTGACAATCTCTGTCACGTTGACCAGGTTTTATTGCCTCTGTATCAATCAGCGTCATCAGAAATGCCATTTTCTTTTTTTTTTTGAATTTTATTTTATTTATGTATTTCTTATACAGCAGGTTCTTATTAGTTATCTCTTAGTGTATGTATGTCAGTCCCAGTCTCCCAATTCATCCCACCTCCCTCCCTCCGAAGAAATGCCATTTTCTATTGGTTTGGAGTCTTTCTTGTTTTTCCTCCATTGAAGGACTACAGTGTTTCTCTTCCTTCCAGGATGGCTGCAGCATCTCACTCTGGGGATGTGTTTAGATGCTAAGACTGTGGGTTGGGCTAAATAATCCTCAGGGAAGACCAGGTGAACAGGGTAGGTGATAAGGATGGTTCCCATGTTTGTTTTGAATATTTCAACTGTAATTGATCCTTACCCCATGTGGCTACTTAATAACTCAAAATAAGAGCCAAAAGATGTAGGGAGTCCTAAAAAGGCATACAGAATTGGTGTCCTCATGCAGTGTGCTGAGGTGTCCCCATGTTTAGTTTGCTGTGTCACTGCTCCACTGTAGCCCTCAGCGTTCAAGGCTGTGCACATCCAGGGACCAGTCGCCACCTTGGACAAGAGCTGTGATTTAACAGCAGGTCATCTGAGAGTCAGGGATAGTGATTTCACTGCGCTAAGCGGTGGGGGGGGGGGGGGGGGCGGGCAGAAGTCTGGAGCCTAATGGGGCATGAAGGGGCGCCCCCTCAGACAGCTAGGGTATTTTTTAATTGCCTGTGAGTGTGGAGAACAGGAGACAAGAATCCTGGGGGCCAATTTTTGACCTTCATACTGAAGGTCAAGTGAATGCCCAGTGTTCTTTGGGAGGTAGCTTGTGAATATTCCTGTTGCAACTACTTTGCTGAGCAGTCCTTAGGCCTTTTAGCCCTGTTTTCCCATGAGTGCATGGAGAAGAGGTAGAAAAATGGGGAATTAGAGGGGAGCCTATAATGGTCTGCAGGAGGGATATGGCAGCAAGTGGGAGCTTCAAGATGAGTCCAATGAATGGTATTTGCATTTGTCCCTTGTGGGGTCAAGGGGTGTGTGGAACTGCTGGCAAAGGGTCTGGCTCGAGCACCTGGAATTGGGTTTATGGGTAGTTGTGGGGTGCATTGCATGGTTTGAGGTGCCATAGTGTCTTAGCTCAGGTTCCCTGGGACCTAGCTGCTGACACTGAGGTTTACATGCATTGGTTTAATTGGGTATTTCATGATCCTACCTGAGGAGGAATGAAGACAGTGGATTTAGGCAAAGAGAAACATTTTCCTCCGTTGTGGTTAAAGGTGTGGCCTGAGGGCTTCCCTGGTGGCGCAGTGGTTGAGAGTCCACCTGCCGATGCAGGGACACGGGTTCGTGCCCCGGTCCAGGAAGATCCCACATGCCGCGGAGCGGCTGGGCCCGTGGGCCATGGCCGCTGAGCCTGTGCGTCCGGAGCCTGTGCTCCGCAACGGGAGAGGCCACAACAATGAGAGGCCCGCGTATCGCAAAAAAAAAAAAAAAAAAAAGTGTGGCCTGAGCTGAGTGCACAGGGATCTTTGGGTGCAGGAAGATGGGTGCCTTGTCCTTAGGTGATGACTCAAGAGAGTGCCCCACAGCATCTATTCCACATGTGATTTGGGTGTTATGGAGATTAAGAATTATCATGCAATTTTTAGAGTAGTAATATAGGGAAAATTGCAGAGATCATTTGCCCACTGTCACAGGAGGGATTCAGGATACTTCAGTGTTATTTAGTATTTGGGATTGCAAATGAAGAAAGTTTCAGATCCACTGTGAAAGATACAAAAGAGAATTTGGAATGTTTTCCTGGAAGATGTTGGGTTTCTTACCAAACCAAACTTGGGTCCCCTTGCTTGCGTGCAGTAAAGCCAATCTATTGACACCAGGTTGTGGTGAAGGAAAGTGCAGCGTTTATTGTAGCATGCCAAGCAAGGAGTCCAGGTAGCTTGTGGTTAAAAGGTCTGAACTCCCTGAAAGCTTTCAGGGACATTTTTTTTTTTAAACCCTGAGGAGTGGCTGTGCCCTTTTATTTATTTATTTATTTATTTAATTAAAAAATTTTATTTATTTTATTTTTTGCCGTGTTGGGTCTTTGTTGCTGTGCGCGGGCTTTTCTCTGGTTGCGGCAAGCGGGGGCTGCTCTTCATTGTGGCGCGTGGGCTTCTCATTGCAGTGGCTTCTCTTGTTGCAGAGCATGGGCTCTAGGTGCACGGGCTTCAGTAGTTGTGGCTCGCGGGCTCAGTAGTTGTGGCTCACAGGCTCTAGAGCACAGGCTCAGTAGTTGTGGTGCACGGGCTTAGTTGCTCCGCAGCATGTGGGATATTCCCGGACCAGGGCTCAGACCCGTGTCCCCTGTATTGGCAGGCGGATTCTTTTTTTTTAAACTTTTATTTATTTATTTATTTATTTGGCTGTGCTGGGTCTTTAGTTGTTGCATGCAGGATCTAGTTCCCTGACCAGGGATTGAACCCGGGTCCCCTGCGTTGGGAGCGCAGAGTCTTAACTGCTGGACCACCAAGGAAGTCCGAGGCAGGAGGATTCTTAACCACTGCGCCACCAGGGAAGCCCCAAAGACTTTTAAAGACAGGATGAGGGAGGGGCATTGTGGGGTGCGTGATCAGCTCGTGGACATTCTTCTGATGGCTTGGTGAGGTAAGTGGGCGTAAACCTCATCAACCTTCTGGTTCTAACCAGTCTGGGGTCTACGTCCTTATGGGCAGCATACAGTTAACTTTTTCACCTGGTGGGGGTTTCAGTATCTGCAAAACAGCTCAAAGGACAGGGCTCAGAATGTTATCTATAGTCCTTGAGGAGGAACTAAAGGTCCTTGACGTTGTTTAATGGCTAAAGTATTCTTATTTTGTCTTGCTTGACTCTTTTCCTTTCTTTCTGCATTTTGTCACTTTTATGATTAAATTTTTTCTTTGACTAAAGTTTTCTACAGACAAAAGGCAGGCAGAGAGCATCGAGTGGGGGCTCTGTTCTGGGAATTCCCCATAGGGTCCTTCTTGGTTATAAGTTCTCATTGGGGCATGTGCATCATTGGAAACATCTTTCTTTTATATATAGCTTTATGAGATCAGTGTTTGGTCTGTGGCCACTGTGAATAAAAATATGGTGTTTTGTGTCTAGTGGTTCCTTGGGTGGCTCATATGTATTTTGCCATCAGGCATGATTTATTAGAGTTTGGAATGTTTTCTGGTATTTTATAGCAGGATGAGTGAATATGGGTCATATGGAGACCGTGTTGGATTTATGAGATTTTGTAAGTTTACTTGAGCCCAGAAGGGAAATTATGCGTAGTAAGCTTCAAATGGCAGAACGTTTTCATTAGAGAGATTCTGGTAGGTATGTGTCTATGGGCACAACTTGAGAAGGGCCATTAAGTTCTTTGATGTAGGAAAGATTTTTCCAAGAATCAGAGTACCAGCAACACCACAGTGATCTGCATTCCAGAGGCACATCCTTGGGAAAATGTAGCTGCTACTTTCTTGCTCCCGGGCCAGTATTGGTTCTTCTACTGTCCTCTCCCTACCTGTCTCAACAAAACATGTGTGCACACACACACACATGCACACACACACAGTATAGAGAACAGGGAGCCCTTATGCTTTGTTGGTGGGAATGTAATTGGTTCAGCTCTTAGTGAAAGCGATATGGAGTTTCCTCTATAAATTAAACAAAGAACAGGCACACAATCTGTGAAACCCACCTGTGACTAGATATCCAAAGGAAACAAAATCATTCCAGTGAAGGAAATATATTTGCACTCCAATGAGCATTATTGCATTATTCCCAACAGTCTAGATGTAGAAAGAACCAAAATGTCTGTTGACAAATGAGTGTATATAGAAATTTATATCAGCCGTAAGTTATTATGACATTCTGGCATTACTATTATTATTTCTGACATAATTTCGGTTGAAGAAGACACACATTTTATATGGAAACTAGAAATGTCAAACTCATAGAGCCATAGAGTATAAAGGTTGTTATGAGGACTTGGGTGGTAGGGCAGTTGGGGAGATGTTGGCCAAAGGTTACAAATAGTTCAGTTGTGAAATGAATAAGTACAGCACGGACATCTAATGTACAGTATGCTGACTGTAGTTAATACTGTGTTACTATATAGTTGGAATTTGCTGGGAGAGTAAAACTTAATTGTTCTTACCACACAGACACACATTGGTAATTGTGAGTTGATGGAAGGGTAAATTACTTTATTGTGATAATTATTACACAGTGTATACATCTGTAAGATAATCACATTGCCTCACATGTACAGCATTGTTATTTATCACCTATACCTCAGTAAAGCTGCAAAAGAAAACTAAAGTGCTAGGTGTGCTGGGCTTGCCTGCTCTGAGTGCTGCTCAACCCAGGCTTCCCATTAGATTGTTGAAGCGTTTTGTATACACATGTTTTGTACCCTCTGACCAGAGATGTCCCTTCATATAGTTGGTATGAGGTCCAACCTCAATAGTATTTAAAGTGTCCGAGGTGATTCCATTCTGTATCCATCACTGAGCATCGTGACTCTGAGTCCCCCCATTTCTGAGCACTGAGATCTGGGCTGAGGGTGAGGGGCTCTGCTCTGCGTGGGGATGGATCAGGGCTGGTCTGTGACCTGCAGGGGATCGTTGGGTCCAGCTGAGGTGCCCGCAGCTGCTGTGTACGTGAGGGCCTCACCGGGAGGGGAGCGAGATCTGAAGGAAAGGGTGGGAAAACTCCCTGTTGGTCTCTGTGTGGGAGTTACTGTCCTGAGTCCCTCCTGGGACAGTGGGCAGCAGGGGACTGACTGTCTGTTCCACATGGAGAGATCTTCCTTGTGTTTATGGTTGTGGTACAGGAGTGGGGTCTTTTGATTCTAAGCATGTTTTCATCTTTCAAGATTGTCCTCTAAAGACTCATGTTGCCTGAGGAAGAAGCCCGGAAGAGGAGGGAGAGGAAAGAAAGGGAGTCAGGAATGGCTCTTTCTCAGGTAAAGTCATATTTTCATTTGATTCTCAGTCTGTTCTTTCTGACATGCCCTTCTTTGGACTCGCTAATCTTGTCTGACTCTGAAGTATCCTGGTTGACACTTGTACTTTCACAGTCATCAAGAGCCTTCCCTCAGTCCCTGTCAGCTCCACTTAGATTTCATTTCCCTATGACAGAGTGATCTGGATGATGAGAGCCAATGGTTTCCACTGGGCGTAGTCCTGGGCAGGATTGGTGTCAGTGGTGTCAGAGCTGTTGGGCAGCAGGAATTGTTTCGGGGTCCCACGTGGATGCAGTGTCCGCTCTCTATAAACCAGGATAAAGAAGCTGCATGTAGGAGGGTGGGAGGGAGACGCAAGAGGGAGGAGATATGGGGAGATATATATGTATATATATATGTATAGCTGATTCACTTTGTTATAAAGCAGAAACTAACACACCATTGTAAAGCAATTATACTCCAATAAAGATGTTATTAAAAAAAAAAGCTGCATTTAGAAGTCAGGTCTTAATATGCACAATACCTGGTAAAATCTGGATATCAGACCAATTAGGAGAAATTTGTTCCGGCTTTTTCTAAGGCAATTGAAACTAAAGTAGCTGACTTCAAAATCTTAATAATAGGGAATGGAAATGGTCAGTTGAGAGACAGACGTCAGTGGTAGAATGTGTTTTAGTCCATCGTTGAATTTAAACTATGAAATCAGCCTAAATCTCTGACAGTTGGAAATTCTTTAAATCACTTTCACACCTCCATTCCTCAGAAATTGTCTTTTCACTCTTTGGATTGCATCCTTTGACACACAGTTTCTACCTTTGATACAGGCAGTGTTCCAGCTTCATTCTTTTGTTAGTAGATACCTAGTTTCTTAGCACCATTTGTTATTGTGACTCTCCTTTCCCTGTTGTACAGTCTTGGCATCCATGTCAGTACATTTTTCATACATACCAAGGAGTATTTCTGGTATTCTAATCTGCTCCATTGTTTTATTTATCTGCGTTTCTGCCAGTACATCATCTTGATTACTTTGTAATATGTTTTGAAATCTAAAAATGATGGCCTCCATCTTCTTTTCCAAGAGTATTTTGGCTCTTTGGGGTCCTTTGCGATTCCCTATGAATTTTAGAATTATTTTTTCTATGACTGCAAAAATTGCCATTGAAATTTTAATAGGGATTCTGTTGCATTTATAGAACGCTTTGGGTAATACTGTCATTTTAAGATTCATAAGTCTTCCAGTCCATGAATACAGGGCGTCTTTTAATTTATTTGTATCTCCATGGATTTCTTTTAGCAACGTTTAGCAGTGTTCAGTGTATGAGTCTTTTACCTCCTTGGCTAAGTATTCTATCTCTTTTGATGCTGTAGTAAATAGCATTGTTTTCTAATTTTTTTTGATATTGTTCATTGTGTATAGAAATGCAACTGATTTTTGTGTGCTGATGTTTTTATGCTGCAGCTTTTGTAAAGTTTTCTTTTGAAGTAGTCATTTTTTTGTGGAATCTTTTTGTTTTGTATATATAAAACCTTGTCACCTGCAAGAAACCAATTTTAACTTCTTTTTCAATTTTCATATCTTTGATTTCTTTGTCTTCTCTAGTGCCTCTAGTTAGGACGTTCAGTACTTTCTTGAATAGCAGTGTAGACATTTTTTCCTTTTTAAAAAATATTTTATTTTATTTTATTTTTTTGGCCATGCTGTGTGCCATACAGGATCTTAGTTCCCCTTCCAGAGATTGAACTCATGCCCCCTGCAGTGGAAGCATGGAGTATTAACCACTGGACCACCAGGGAGGTCCCGCTTTTCCCTCTTTTGTTGTAAGCATTTAACATTGTAGACTTTTTTCTTTAGGCTGTGCCATGCAGCATGTGGGATCTTAGTTCCCTGTCAAGGGATCGAACCCACACCCCCTACAATGGAAGCACAGTCTTAACCACCGGATGGCCAGGGAAGTCCTTGACTTTTGTTTTAATACAGCTTTGACTGCATGTTATAAATTTTAGTATGTTGCGTTTTTATTCTCATTCAAATATTTTTAAAATTTCCTTGTGATTTCTTCTTTGACCCATTGCTTCTTTACGAATGGGCATTTGGGGGATTTTCCTGTTTTCCTTCTGCTCTTTATTTCTAGTATCTTTTCATTGTGGTTGAAGAAGATACTTTTTGTGATCTCAACCTTCTTAAATTTGTTAAGATTAGTTTTGTGGCCTAAGATGTGGTCTTTCCTGGAAAATGTTTTATGTATGCTCTAGAAGGATGTGTTTTCTACTGTCATTGGGTGGAGTGTTCTGTACATGTCTCTTAGGTACAGTTGTCCTATATTGTTGTTTAAGTCCTCTGTTTCCTTATTGATCTTTTTGTTTCTATCTGTAGGTAAAACTAGGGTGTTGAAGTCTCATTCTAATATTGTGCTGCTGTCTATTTCTCTCTTTATCTCTTTAACGTTTACTTCATTTTGGGGGGAGCTCTAATGTTATATGTATATGTATTTATAATTTTTATATCTTCTTGGTGATTTGTACCTTGTATCATTATATAATATCCTTTGTTTCATGTCAGTTTTTGTCTTTATTTTGTATGGTATAATATAGTCACCTGTGCTCTCTTTAGGACGGAATATCTTTTTCCATCCTTTAACTTTTTGCCTATCCGTCTCCTCAGATTTGTGAATGTTAACTGTTCCAACTCTCTGACACGTTTTCTCTGTTTTTCTCACTCTTGTTCTCTGTTTTTCCTGTTATTTCTTCTAGTTGCATCTACTCAAGCACATCGTACTGTGGCAAAAGGCAGGAGACCTAGCCAGCCCCCTTTACTCCAGGGTAGTTACAGAGAAATGCATCAAGTGTTTTCTTTTGATTATGGTGTATGGTGAAATGTTCTTGTTAACTCTGTTTTATATTTATTAATACCTTCATATGTCAATTTTAGTGGATAAAATTGTATTTATATTTTTGAATATAGGTATCTATTGAGATCAGTGTTAAAGTATCCTATTTTTTCATGTTAGTACCATTTACTGTAGCTGATATATTTTCATTGTCCCAAAGATGCTGAAATTCACTTGAATAAAATTGATGATGAAAAAAATGATGCAAAAATATGTCCAGAAACAACTCTCATTTCAGTTAATTTTGTGTTTACATATTTATCCAAGAGTTTATGAATGTTCAAGTGCATGGTTTGATAAAGGACATCATGATTTTATTACTACGTAAAATATCTTTTCCAGTTGAAATGATATCTTAAATATATTCCATGGCCTTGAATTTTTTCTACACTCTCCTGTTAATGTTTTTTGTTTTTTCTTTCAATTTTTAAATGTTTTTTGGCCGCACTGCTCGGCTTGCAGGGTATTAGTTCCATGATCAGGGATTGAACTTGGGTGTTCGGTAATTAAAGTGCGGAGTCCTAACCACTGGACTGCCAAGGAATTCCCTTGATGGTTTAAATAGTAATAATATTACTAACATTTTATGTACATTTTTGTGTGTTCCCACATCTGTAGTGACCTTTCAAGGTTTCTCCGGGAATTCTCTTTCAGTGTACTTTTACTGTTCTTTCTGTTACTAAATTTTCTGCTTCTTTAGCTTCAATTCCAGAGCCCAGCCACCTTAGTTCATGTGCTTGCTCTGTCATTTCTTAGCTTCTTAATCTCAGTTGAGTTTCTCAGACTGTCTCTGACAGTTTTCTCTTCTGTAAGATGGGAACAGACCTTACTCTAAAGAGCTGTTAGGTTGATAACAAGCTCACATCTATAAAGCCTTTAGAGTAGTTTTTTGCATATAGGAAGTATTCAACCACCATTAGTCATTGCTGTTGTCGTCATCATCATGATTTAAGATTTTGACTTTTTTTTTTTTTTTTTTTTTTTCTTTTTTGTGGTACACGGGCCTCTCACTGTTGTGGCCTCTCCCGTTGCGGAGCACAGGCTCCGGACGCACAGGCTCAGCGGCCGTGGCTCACGG
>NC_041230.1:2169496-2222256 GCF_002837175.3 Physeter macrocephalus
TGGCTCACGGGCCCAGCCACTCCACGGCATGTGGGATCTACCCGGACCGGGGCACGATCCCGTGTCTCCTGCATCGGCAGGCGGACTCTCAACCACTGCGCCACCAGGGAAGCCCAAGATTTTGACTTTTTTTAAAGCCACTGTGGACTTAAGACATCACTCATTCTATAGCTCATCTAGATATTGAATATCACTCAGTATGTAAAACATAATATGTAATACTTCTGCATAGACAAACCATTATTGAATTTTATTTGTATGTATTTCATATATTTTCCACAAAAATGAAAAATCCACATTAATTGGAGGATATCATAGTCTCATGAAAAAGCAGAAGAAATTAAAATTAGAGACTGATAATTTGCTCCAAATACCTTTACGTGGATTTGTCAGAAAACGTACTTCAACTGAATTCATCCTTACCCCTCTCTTCTTGTCATTTTGTGTGCAAATAAGAACTCTCCTCAGGGCCCCTTGGTGAAATGTATTTTCATTTCAGGAACAGTTGACATTCAAGGATATTGACATAGAATTCTCTCAGGAGGAGTGGGAATGCCTGGAACCTGCTCAGCGAGCCTTGTACAGGGACGTGATGTTGGAGACCTACAGGAACCTGCTCTCCCTAGGTGAGGATAACTTCCCTCTAGAAGTAGGGATCTTCCCTTGGTATCTTTGCATTTCCTTTGTGTGCCTCATTTGAGCCGGTTTTCCTTGACTGATCTGAAATCTCTGTTGACTCAGACGTGAAACGCTTCATGATATGGCATCAGGAGTATAAACCTACCTTTTCCTCTGATGATCTGCACACTTCATGATCCATCAGGGGTTGTTCCAGAGCTCATGTTGTTATGGCAAGCTTTTTTTTTTTTTTTTTTTTTTGCTGTACGCGGGCCTCTCACTGTTGTGGCCTCTCCCGTTGCGGAGCACAGGCTCCGGACGCACTGGCTCACAGGCCTAGCCGCTCCGCGGCATGTGGGATCTTCCCGGACTGGGGCATGAACCCGTGTCCCCTGCATCGGCAGGTGGATTCTCAACCACTGTGCCACCAGGGAATCCCATGGCAAGCTTTTGATATACCCACTTTCCTATTTTCTACCCATGGGCTTTTGATTATAGAGTTATAGGAAAAGAACTATGTTTCTGCATATTATACTGTTCCCTGTGTATTCAGAAGGAGGCAAGTAGTGGATGAATTTTTGAAATATTTTTCTAGACCTATTGGTAATGTCCTCAATCCTCTGGTGAACAAAGAACTAAATTTCTGGAAAATCCACAGCAAATCATGTTTCTTTGTTCTTAACTGGAGGAATTTCTGTTTCTCATCTGAATATTTTACCCACTTTGTAGCAAGAGAAAGAGCCCTAGGCTGTAGATAGTGAGGTGAATGCCTTTGGGGATGTATCAAAATTTGAATATAGGTCAGATCTCAGAAGGGCTGAGGGGAAGCCTCATTATTAATAGTGTTTGAGAAACTCTGAACACTCTTGTTGGAGAGTTCTATGAGAATACCGATGTTTGCTTATTATTATGAACTCTCAGAGGAAATTTTTCTTCTCCATAAGTTATCACTCTTTCAACATGTAAAATGTATTCTTTCACCCTCCAGTGGTGCTGCAGCTCCTACAGAGACAAAAGCAAGGTCTTTATCATGATCCACAGCACTCCGTATGTGGCTCCCGTGAACTGGTTGTTGCTTGAATTTGAGGAGTGTGAGGCGGGCTGTTTTTCGTTTCTCTTTTAAATAGCACCACATTTTATTAGTGTCATTTATTGATGTCTGTCTGTTGTGTTGGCAGCAGAGGGAAAAACAGTCAACTTTCTCATGCATTGAATATGATGGTAAAATTTTCTCAGTGTGCTCCTGCTGGCTAAGGGTGGCCTGTGGTGAAAGTTGAAAGCCAGTTCCCATTCCTGGAACATGCCCAGCATGGGCTAGGAGGCACTTTGTGGAGGAAGGAACCCATCCCCTCCCTGGCACTCGTATCTTGCCTAGGGATGTTCAACAGAAAAGGTTGCCAGTCCTGGGCTGGCAGCGGCCCTGAGCAAAGAAATGCCCACCAGGAGGATCGCGACCAGGCTGTGAGTCTGGCAGGCTGGCAGTGAGTCCCTGCTGCCCAGTGATCCCAAAGCCTCCTGCTCAATTGAGTGCCAGTTGTCCGAAGCGAGCTGTTTTATTGGGGTTTCTTGCCCCCTCATCTCTCCCTCAGGGCATGATTTTATTGGAAGCTCAGTTCTCAGTCCATATAGATAAGAGCTGATACCTCCAGACTCAATACCTGAACCTTTCCCAGTTCCATCCACATTTGATGTTTTTAGGATACGTAATCAGAAGATGGGAAAACACTGGCTGTTCTCTTATTCCAGCTGGCACCTCAGAACCTGCATGGAGCTGTCTCAGCCCCTGTCTGCTTATTTAGATCCCTCAGCCATTTCTTATGTTCTGCTTTTGCCACAAACTGTAGGATATGTTTAACAGCCAGTTTGAATGTATCTATGTAACTTTCACTTAGGAAAACTGTAAAGATAATGGACAGAGAGATCTTTTTTAATCCCCAATCTTTCATGAGGTGAATATGTGAATATTTCAGGGTTTTACTGTGGCATGTGTGGGTAAAGCTCATGGTTCCATCTGAAGGTCCTGTAGAATCTGACACACATATCTTGCATTTTTTCCACTCTTGTACTGCTCTACCTAGTTGGGAAATGTATACTCTTGCTGATTTTGTACTCCTCTAAGTTTGTATGATTGTGCCTCTATAACTCTGTTTTTGAAATACATAGTCCTAGGCTCTGAAATTTTTCTGGTTTGTTTGCTGTGATAATCCACCCTTAGTTAATGGACAACTTCTGGTGGACTCTATATGGAGTGGGTTTACTGGATAACAGAAAATTCTTACAGAGAGTACTTTTCCTCATATCTTGTAACATTTTCCTGCTACATACAGAATCACCACTTCAAGCTATTTAGTGGAGAGTTCAGCATGTTCCAGGTTACCATCAGAGCCTGGCCGATTAGTCTTTCCACATTCTTTTTTCTGGTTTTGTGGAATGACACAAAGGCATGTCTCAAGGGCACTGTGACAGTGTTTCATATATGCGAATGACCATCCCCTTTCAGCCTCAGTTAAATGGTATAGGAATTTCTCCTAAGAAAAGTGTCCAAGTTCACATCCCCATATTTGTGACACTGTTGAGTAAATTGTTGATGCCATATTTTTCGTCACCTTTGTGTGCACCATTGTTCATTCTACGTCTACACCTAATTTTGAAGCATCTTAACGAGAGAGCTTATGAGGTGGAGTGACACCTCCAATGATGAACCAGAAACCATTTCCAGGAGGGATGCCCGAACAACATTTTTAGTTACACAGCTCATGTCTTCTTGCATCTCCCTTGAAGTTTTCTTTTTAAACTCTTGGAATTTGCTGTAATACTATGTAATTTATACTGCTTGTCGGGGTAGTCATACTTAAGTTATGTTGTCTTAGTCTGTAGGTCCAGGTTCAAATCCTGTTTCTCTCACTACTTTCTGTGTCAGTTGGGATCATGTACATAAAACTGTGAGTCTACTGTCCTAATTTGAAAAATTGTGGTAAGTTTCTTCAAGCCATTTAAAGGAAATTATTACTGTTAGATGCCTTAGAATAGTGCATGTTTTTAGTAAAGACTCAAAAGGTAATTTTGTATATCAAGATATATTAATAGTCTGTCACGTTTATTGACATCCCTTTGCATTTTATATCGTATGCTTTTTTTTTCAATTTGTCTCCACAACATCGTTTCTGACCGTAGTTAATAAATTTACCAATTGCTCACTCTTTATTATGTGTATTTTGGAGCCAGTGAACTGGATGTTTAAGGGCACTTATAGGCTGGGAATTGCTCCATTAATTGGTTGTAAATATAAATGGAGAATGTTTTATTCATAAATATTTAATTTTGATTTACAGATGATTGGCTTTTAGATGTTTTATGCTTTTTCATGGGTACATAGTTTTATAGGAGGTACTGAGAAAAATACTTTGTTTTTTAAAAAGTTGTTTTATCAAATTCTTCATTTTCTTTATGGTATGTTTGTTTCCCAATTCATTTAGATTATTCTAAATGTCTGCAACTCATTTAGATTATTCATTAATATGCTAGTTTTCTTTTTTTCTTTTATTTTGGCCATGCTGCACAGCTTGTGGGATCTTAGTTCCCTGACCAGGGATTGAACCTGGGCCCTCTGTAGTGAAAGTGCAGTGTCCTAACCACAGGTCCACCAGGGAATTCCTGCTAGTTTTCTATTACTGACTGTTACAATATATTGTCTGCTATTTAGCAATTATTTATGAATAATAGGTATGCAGAATATATGCATAGTGTAATATATTTTTCTCCTCAGTTATGAGACAGCAGTATGTTTACTGTTAATTGGTATGTGCTTACACATCATGGTGGAAATATACACTTCCTTTGATAGCTAACAGAAGTTATTCCTGTGTGAGTATTTTTGGCATAGATTGTTTGAAAGTACAGTACCCTAAAATTAATCACTTTTTCTTTAGTAAAGAATCATTCCTTTTGTGTTCCTAAAAACTTTAAGATCTTCGTTGGAAAGTTAATAACTTTGGTATAAGTGTTAGTTTTGGTGTAATATCAGATATTTAACATGAAGCATTTATTTATGAATTAAAATGAATAGGTTACTTATGGTTCTTTTATCTTCTAGACATCTCTCACATACACGTGATCAAGAAGTTACAACTAAAAGTAAACACTGGTAGAGGAGAAGTATTACAAACAGTGATGTTGGGAAGACATGAAAGGAATAAGATGAAACATTTTTACCTCAGGGAAATCCAGGAAAATATATCTGACTTTGAGTCTCAGCAGAGAGATGAGGTAAGAAATTACAGAGGAACTCCTGTGTCCCATAATGAAAATCCTACTGATAAGAGAGATGGACTTGGTAGGAGTGTCGCAGGAATTAAGCCCATTGAAAATAGGCTTGCATCAAGCTTTGGGGATGAATTGCATATATTTAAAAGTGAACAAAAAATTGATGAATTTAATCAAGCTGACAAGAATATCAGCAGTAGTGCCTCATTTTCACCACTTCAGACAATTTCTCCTGTTGTCCAAACAGGCATTTCTGATACAAATGGGAATGATTTTATGCATCCTTCAGTACTGACACAAGACCAGAGGTCACACAGGGAACAACCTTACAAATGTGATGAGTGTGGCAAAACCTTTCATCAGATCTCAAACCGCGCTCGACATCAGATCATCCATACGGAAGAAAAATTACATAATTGTGATGTATGTGGCAGAGTTTTTAGTCGAAATTCAGACCTTGCAGTTCATCAGAGAAATCATACTGGAGAGAAATCTTACAAATATAACATGTGTGGCAAAACCCTTAATCATGGCTCACACATCACTGAACATCAGGTAATCCATACAGAAGAGAATTTATATAAATGTGACGTATGTGAAAAAGTCTTTAGTCAAAAAGCGTACCTTGCAATTCATCAGAGAATTCATATTGCAGAGAAACCTTACAAATGTAATGTGTGTGATAAAATGTTTCATCACAGCTCGAATCGTAGAAGACATCAGAGAATCCATACAGGAGCAAAACCATATAAATGTGATGTATGTGGCAGAGTCTTTAATCGAAATTCAATCCTTGCACTTCATCAGAGGATTCATACTGGAGAGAAACCTTACAGATGTAACGAGTGTGGGAAGGTCTTTAGTCGAAAAGGAACCCTTGCAAGTCATCGGAGAATTCATACTGGAGAGAAACCTTACAAATGTAATGAGTGTGGTAAAACCTTTTATCACAGCTCAATCCTCACTCGACATCAGATAATCCATAAAGGAGTGAAATTATATAAATGTGATGTATGTGGCAAAGTTTATAGTCGAAATTCAAACCTTGCAATTCATCAGAGAACTCATACTGGAGAGAAGCCTTACAAATGTAATGAGTGTGGCCAGGTCTTTAGTCAAAAAGCAACGCTTGCATGTCATCAGGCAATTCATACTGGAGAGGACCCTTACAAATGTAATGTGTGTGGCAAAATCTTTCATCATAGCTCGAACCTCAGGAAACATCAGGTAATTCATAAAGGAGGAAAATTATATAAATGTGATGTGTGTGGCAGAGTCTTTAGTCAAAGTTCATACCTTGCAAAACATCATAGAATTCATTCTGGAGAGAAACCTTACAAATGTAATGACTGTGGTAAGGTCTTTAGTAAAAAAGCAGTCCTTGCAGTTCATCAGAGAATTCATACTGGAGAGGAACCTTACAAATGTAATGAGTGTGGCAAAGTCTTCAGTCAAAAAGCAGCCCTTGCAAGGCATCAAGTAATTCATACTGGAGAGAAATGTTACAAATGTAATGAGTGTGGCAAAACCTTTCATCAGAGCTCAGCCCTCACTCGACATCAGATAATCCATACAGGAGAGAAATTACATAAATGTGATATATGTGGCAAAGTTTATAGTCGAAATTCAGACCTTGCAATTCATCAGAGAAATCATACTGGAGAGAAACCTTACAAATGTAATGAGTGTGGCAAGACCTTTAATTACAGATCGAAACTCAGTAGACATCAGTTAATCCACACAGAAGAGAAATTATATAAGTGTGATGTATGTGGCAGAGTCTTTAGTCAAAATTCATATCTTTCAAGACATCAGAGGATTCATACTGGAGAGAAACCTTACAAATGTAATGAGTGTGGCAAAACCTTTAACGATAAGTCAGCCCTCAGTCGACATCAGATGATCCATACAGGAGCAAAACCATATAAATGTGATTTTTGTGGCAAAGGCTTTCGTCGTAATTCACACCTTGCAGGTCATAAGAGAATTCATACTCAAGAGAGACCTTATAAATGTAATGTCTGTGGCAAGGTCTTTACTCAAAATTCACACCTCAGGATTCATCAGAGGATTCATACTGGAGAGAAACCTTACAAATGTAATGAGTGTGGCAAGGTATTTAGTCAAAATCCAACCCTTGCAAAGCATCAGAGAATACATACTGGAAAAAAAACCTTACAAATGTAATTAGTGTGGTAAGGTCTTTAGTCAAAATTCACTACTTGCAACTCATTGTAGAATACATGCTGTAGAGAAATCTTTCAAAAATATTGAGTGCTGAAAAGCCTTTACTCAGATTTCAACCCTCACTACACATTAGGTAATAAATACAGAGGGGAAACCATATTAATGTAATATAGGTGGGAAGGACTTCCTTCAAAATTAACACTTTAAGTTCATGGGAGATTCATAGTGGTAGAAATCATGCAGATGTCTTCAGTGTGGCAAAGCCTTACCTACGATTGGATAATCCATGCTAGACAGAAACCATAGAAATGTAATGAATGTCTCAAAGTCTTTAGTCAGAATTCATACCTTAATATCCACTGAAGAATTTATACTGGAGAGAAATCTTTCAAATATAACGTGTGGCATATCCTTCAGTTTACTTTCAATCCTACCTTACCATCAGGTAATCCATACTGGTGAGAGACTTTTAAGTGAGGGTTTTAGCAGGTGTCCACATGTTATGCTTCATTGGAAAAATCACGCTGGAAAGAATCAGATAAACGTATTTAGTATGACTAGGCCTTTTGAGAAGAAATTCATTCACCAAAGAATTCATTCTGGAGACTACCTCACAAATGCCATGAATGTGAAAAACCTTTACTCAGGGCTCACATCTCACCAATCATCAAATAATCTATACTGGACAGGATATTACAGATGTAATGAATGTGTCAAAACTTTTGTGTTGTGCCTTAAACTGAGTGTTCACCAAATACTTCATACTTGAAAATTCAGTGAGTATTGCAAGGTTTCAAATTATTGCTCATTCATCACTAGATATCAAAATATACTTATCCTGGAGGGAAACCACACAAATGTAATGTGTGTGGCAAGAAATATTGTAAAGATTTTCATCAAGTATCAACACCTTTGGTGTAATGATATGGAAATTTTTTGAGCCCTTCTGACAACAGACTGTATCAGAGAATCCATACTAGAAACAAATGTCTTTAGTTCTTTGAGATTAATCTGAGATATTGCATACAACAGAATAATTACAAGTCACGTATGGTAAAACGTATGACATGATGTGTATGACAGGAAGAAGGACATTTGTGGAAATGGCCTGTTATCTTCAGTGTATAAATATTTAATTATTTGTCTTTTCTTGAAAAGCCTATGTTGCTCTTAATGCCTTTCAACCTGAAGTTTGAAGTCTGTTGATTTTATGCCTTAACTACAGGCCTTTCAGAATGGTCTCTGGGAAAGAATAAGATGAGAGGGCTGACTTCATTAGCTATAGTTCATCCACATCCATGTCCCCTGGTAAAAGTGGGACCCTTTATTATCAAATTCAGTAGTGTGTGAATTAACATTAGTTGGAGGGTGGCAGTGAATAGTGTAAAACTGTGACATGACTAATATGCTTACTATGTTCAGGCCCTTCTGTAGATAGGCCATTACGGGTTACAGCACAGAATGGTCTACCAGCTGGCCATGAACAGAGCAGAAGGGACATTAAGGAACTGGGCTTTTAACAGGAGAGTGACAGGTTCCTAGGGACTGATTATGTGGTAGAAACAGTACAAAGGAAAAGCTGATCACTTTTTTGCAATGATTGGGAATAGCTGTTGTATATATGTATGTTTAATGAAAAATTAGTCTTCTTGGAAATTGAAAGAGAGCAGTTAGTGTGAGAGAAAAACAGTATGTGCATGTGTATGATTCACATTTGACTGTTGCCATTACATTTTGCTTTGGTTTAATCCTGACTCAATTAACATAGGTGTTCTTTAATTAATAAAATCAATCGTTTTTCATAACCCTGGATGAATCATGTTTCTTCCACCAACACAGTTTTATTCCACCTTAATACTTTATAACAGAAGCTAGCATTGCATCATTAGGCTCTCAGGGTTGAAAGAATCTGTAACAATTTCTTTCCCTGATGGAATCAAACAACATACAATTTATGGATTATATATTCATAATTTGTATCTGACTTATTCTCTGCAAACTCTGCTCCAGAATATTTATGCGTCTATAGTGAAACTACTGTAGGAGTGCATTTCAGACTCTGCCTTCTATTAAAGAACGAAAATTGAACCAAGTAAATTTAAAGAACCAACTGGCTTTCTTGAGTGATTTGTGAATCAGTGTGCATCCCATCTAGTATCAATAAATAAAGAGGGGCTCAAAGCAGCTGTACAAAATGGAAATCTTTTGTAAATAGAAACCAGGCAGGATAAGAAAGATATTTCCAAAAAAAAAAGTTTTTTTGGCAAGGTTACCTTTTGCTGGGGGAGGGATTGCAAAGGTCTTATCCTGTAGATTACATCTGTAGTGTTTGTTGTTCAGGAAATTCCAGAGTGATTGATTTAAGGTCACATTCCTGGGAGGGGTGAAACTGCAAGTAAGTCTTGGTTTGCTGTCCTGGGGCAAGTGACTCCACATTGGGACTGTTTTGTTTATTTTGAACATTCCCTAAAACCTGCTCCACATCCATGAGTATGCATTACATGAATGTAGTTCTTCATATTCTTTATTGTGTCCAAGGTAAACCTAAGGCATGCACCTTGATTTACATGACGGGAAAATACGAATATAGCATGCATATGCAAAATATTAGAAAACTTAAAAATCATAAATCTCTTTTGTGCTTGAATCACTCAGTGAAATAATTTGAAAATATCGATGTTCATGAATTTTCTCTTTAAAATGAACAATGTACAATGGGAATTTTTTTGATAGATAAACTTGAAATTTCATACATTCACTCCCCAAATATTTTTTGTTGTTGCTAATTGTAATTGTAGCCATTCAGTGGAAAAAGGTGGGACCCCCACTAAAGGTCATTTAGATTGATATTAACGTTGAAGTGTTATGAGAATGTATGTTACATTATTCAGGTTTCTAGGGGGACAGGGGAGACTTCTAAGTTGTTCAAAAAATGATTTGAGACAACAGGGAATGGTCACTGGCTTGGTTTGTTAATGTGATCACTATTTGAGCCTTGTTGGAGGATATGCATATGTTTTGAACTTCCAGTTTGCATCACAGGAGGGATCTTCCTTATCAGCTTGCCCTGAGAAGCAGAATAGGAAGAGGTTGTGAGACTTAGAAGGTGTCAGTAATCAAACATCAAAAACTGGAGTCAGACTCTTTAATAAAACACTGAATGTTTACTCCTGAAACTCCTGATTTCTTGGTTAGGATACACCATAGTTTTCTTTTTCTTTTTTAAAAAAATTTATTTATTTATTTGGCTGCGTCGGTCTTAGTTGCGGAGCGCGGGTTCTTCGTTGCTGCATGGCTTATTTGCCCCATGGCATGTGGGATATTAGTTCCCCAACCAGGGATCGAACTCACATCCCCTGCATTGGAAGACGGATTCTTAACCACTGGACCACCAGGGAAGTTCACCATACTTTTCTTCATGCTAATAATTCATTACAGTTTTCCCCCTGCAGCAGACATATGTTCCATTGTTCAATAGGGGTGTTGAAAAAGTTGGTAAAATACTATTTAAATAAATTGCCTAAGATATTTTTACCCTCGTTTAATAAAAATTAATGCGTGGAACTGATATTTAGATAATCTAAGCAATTTACCAGAAGAGCAATTATCCAAAGGCTATTAAAATTTTGATTCTAATCATTGTATTAAGCAATATGGTTTCTTTTCTTTTGATTTTTTTGTTTGTTTTTGTTTTGTTTTTTTGGCAGCACCGCATGGCTTGTGGGATCTTAGTTCCCTGACCAGGGAATGAACCCAGGCCGTGGCAGTGGAAGCACTGAGTCCTAACCACTGGACCACCAAGGAATTCCCTATATGGTTTATTTTCTACTGTAATATATATATTTTTTAAATACCCCTTTTCTTTAGCATTATTTTTTCCTTCCAGACATATTCCCTCTTTACACCAAGGGATGTATAAATCTGTGGGTTGTTTGGGGACTCTTGTGACATGAATATGCTCATAATGCGATGACATGTACAAAGTAGGGGCACTATAAACATAGAAGAGTGTTCTTTTAGGGGTTCAGTTAAATGGAAGAACTGGAATGGCCAAATGGTGAAGTGAAATTTTTTACCTTGGGAGTTGGCTATGGTCAAGTGTTTGAAAATCAAGTTTGTGGTGTTGAACAAACAGTGAACTTGTTACCGAGTCCAAGCTTGCTCTGTTAGCCACACAACAGGCCAGTAAATCGGGAGACGAGGAAGGTGTTGAGGTAAGGAACAGCAACTTTTTCGGAAAGCTGGCAGACCGAGAAGATGGCAGACTAGTGTCTCCAAAAAAACCATCTTATCGGGGTTTGGATGCCAGTTTCTTTTATAGAAAAGAGAGGCAGAGGAGGTGGGGAAGGGAAGTAAAGTAAAAAGGCCATTAAGTCTTGCAAATATCTCCTGGAATGGCCAGCCTCGGGGAGGGGATGTGTTAATTTCTTCTTTCTTGCAACCATTCACAGGTGGACAGGGTCAGGATGCTTCCCTGAACAAAGGCACTTCGGTTTCACATTCAGGCAGAGGGGCAGGGTTCCCTGAGGTAGGCCGATGTGTATAGACAGTATCCTTTTAGTGAACAAAAGCAACAGGAAGCAAAGGTTAAAGTAAAAGAAACGGATCCAACTTGGAGTCAGGATTGACTCTTCCCTGTTACAAACTGAATGAAATTATAAGGATGAATAACAAAGATCGCAAGATTCCAACTATAGTTTTTGACAAGGAGACAATCTCCATTGCCAAATATCTAGAAGCCATTCTGACACTTCTCAGTGATGGGTATTCACATCGAGAGTCAGTGAATTCTGCACCACTTAGAAGCCGATCCTGACCAAAACTAAAATGTTTTCCTTGGATAAGTGATCTTAATTTTGATTTGTATTATCTTTTCTCTCACAGTTGAAGTTAAGAGTCACTGTTATTAATAAGGCTTTATGCCCAATAACTTACTGAATTTTCATGTCTGAAAAAAGTACTGACGTTTACTTTCATTTCACAAATGAAGGATTTTAGGGCAAAGACAGATTTAGACCCATTCAGTTCCGTCCCAGCAAGTGACTGAATCAGGAATTGAATCCATGTTGTCCAGCTTTAAAAACAAATCTCTTAATCAAGTTGCTACACTAACAAGGCTAATTATTTCTATCCTTCAACTAAACATCTGTATTTAATTTTGCATCTCTTGCCATTTTTAAATGACTTAACTTCATATGTAATTGTGGTTATGTTAACTTCCTATTATGTCATTACAAGCATAATTTTTTTTTTTTTTTTTTTTTTGCTGTACGCGGGCCTCTCATTGTTGCGGCCTCTCCCGTTGCGGAGCACAGGCTCCGGACGCGCAGGCTCAGCGGCCATGGCTCACGGGCCCAGCCGCTCCGCGGCATGTGGGATCTTCCCGGACCGGGGCACGAACCCGTGTCCCCTGCATCGGCAGGCGGAGTCTCAACCACTGCGCCACCAGGGAAGCCCCAGCATAATTGTTTTTATTGCACTTTGCTTTATTGAGCTTCACAGATACTGCCTTTTTTTTTTGTTCCCCCCTCCTAAACTGAAGGTTTGTGGCAATCCTATGTGGAGCAAGTCTTTGGCACCATATTTCCAACAACATTTGGTCACTTCGTGTGTCTCTGTCACATCTGGATAATTCTCTCAATATTTCACACTTTCTCTTATTATTATATTTGTTATGTTGTCTGTGACCAGTAATCTTAATAATATTAAGTTGTGAAATGAAATGCCTGCTGCTTGAGAAGGAGGACGCCCCACTGGCAAAGGAGGAGCCTGTGGACGGGTCTTATTTGATCTTTTTCTTGGGACAGTGCTGGCGTGGCCACACTTCTTCATGGGGCAGTTGACAGGATGGGGATGCAGGGAAGAATAACACGTGGGGCAGGTCCTCTTGTCCCAGTTGTATTTCTGGGCGAGCTGCTGAGGGAAGGCTCCATGAAGCCACCCCCTCAGTCAAAGCACCAAGTGCAGGGTTGACTCTCTGGATATTGTATTCTGAGAGAGTACAGCCATCCTCCACCTCTTTGCCCACAAAAATCCAAGGCTGCCGGCCAGGTGGAATGCCCTCAGGGTCTTCACAGAGATCTGTATGTCTGCATCCCCTTGGCTGCCTCCTTAAAGAGACTGCAGCAATAATGTATCTTTTATTTAACATTTTGTACTGCCATTGCACAGTTTATCGTCTACAGTAAAGTATAAACATGAATTCATAAGCACTGTGAATGTATGAAATTCATGAGACCGATTTAATTGCAGTATTTTCTTTATTGAGGTGCTCTGGAACCAAATTTCCAACATCTCCAAAATATGCCTGGGGTTTTGTGTCAGGAGAATAGTTTCTCCTCTAGAGAAATCCTTGTTTGACATGGGAATGCTTTCCCAAGTCCTCATAAACCTCTTTCCCTTCCAGACTCTGCCACTCAGACTGAAATAGGTAGATACTCATGTGAGCCCTTCCTGCTGCCAGGACTTCGTGTGGTGTATCGGTGTCGGTCGGGGAGGTTGACAGCCAGTCTCTGAGATATGTTTGTGATTCTGACATACCATCTCCTAGAACTTCATATTCAACATCAATTCAACTGTAGTACAACTACAGTGTACAGCTGGTGAGCTGAGAATGTTTCTGAAAAACTTTGCTCCCATTTGCCAATCCTGTGAATAATTAAAAGTTCCTAATGAACGTCACCAATGTATATTAGAGACGCTTCCTTTTCTATGACCCCCCTGAAGGCAGACTGGTGTTCTCATGGCAGAAACAGGAAATGCTGAAGTCTCATACTTGCTAGATAGTGATGTTGAAAATATTTTCCATGGATGCTTTTTCAAAAATTTCTGCTCTCGTGGCAAATTATAAATGTTGACATATTCAGTTTTCATTTTCACTCAATTCAGAATACATTCGAATTTCCTCCTTTTCCCAGAATTACAGGTAGATAATTATTTTCCAAATATTTGATTTCCAGAAGATTTTTCTGTTATTGATTTCTATTTTAATTCCATTGTGGTCATAGAAACATTTGGTAGAACTTGAATTCTTACAATTTATGAAGATGTGTTTGGTAGCCAGAAATATGGTTTGTCTTGCTGTTGCAGAATGTGCACTTTGAAGACTAAAATTCTCTCATTAGGTGGGTTGTTCTTGAAAAACAAAACAAAACAAAAACCCTCAGTTTTCTTCCTCCTGTGGAAGGAAAATTCAGACCTTCCTGCTGTGTGTTTCTTTCCTCTGTGTCTCCTTTAAGCTGACACTAAACCACCCTTTACACAGAGCACTTTTGACAATTTTGGTCACCAATGTGTGGGGATTTTCCCCACAACAAGCAAGTCCATACAACCCCAGCTGGGTGTCCTGCAATGCAACTCAGTTCTGACCCTGTCTTCACAGAAATAACATGGAGACCCCACAAGACTTCCCCTCCAGCACATTTCATATGCCAGTCGCGAGTTCAGGTTATCCACCTGTGCTTCTTATTAACTGGTTATGTATCACAGTTTCCAACAACTCTCTTTCTCAGTTCAATGAATTGGCTGGAGCACCTCACAAAACTCAGGAAAACACTTCCATTTACCGGTTTATTAGAGGATATGATAAAGGATACAGATGAATAGCCACGTGAAAAGATACATGGGTGAGTTCTGGGATGGACCCAAGTGCAGAACCTATCATTGTGGAGTTGGGGTGTGTCACCCTCCCAGCGTGGAGCTTTCTGAACCAGCTAGTGTTGGGATTTTATGGAGGCTTCCTCAAGTAGGCCTGATCAATTATTACCTCCTTTTCTAGCCCTACTCCTCTCCTCTGAAAAAATGGAGGGTAGGGTTGAAAATTCAAAGCTTCCACTCATGGCTTGGTCCTTTTTTAAAACTGAAGTATAGTTGATCTACAATATTGTGTTAGTTTCTGTACATCAGCAATGAATTCAGTTATATATATAATTTTTCAGATTCTTTTTCATTATCGTTTATTACAAGATATTGAATATAATTTCCTGTGCTATAAAGTAGGACCTTGTTTTTCTGTTTTATATATAGTAGTTTGTATCTGCTAATCCCAAACCCCTAATGTATTCTTCCTCCCCCTTTCCCCTTTGGTAACCATACGTTTATTTTGTATGTCTGAAGTCTGTTTCTGTTTTGTAAATAAGTTGATTTGTATCATTTTTTAGATTCCACATATAAGTGATATCATAATATTTGCCTTTCTCTGTCTGACTTCACTTAATAAGATAATCGCTAGGTACCATCCATGTTGCTGCAAATGGCAATATTTCATTTTTTTGTGGGTAATATTCCATTGTATATAAGTACCACATATTCTTTATCCATTCATTTGTTGGTGAACAGGTTGCTTCCATGTCTTGGCTATTGTAAATAGTGCTGCTGTGAACATACAGTAGCATGTATCTTTTTGAATTATAGTTTTGTCTGGATATATGCCCAGGAGTGGGATTGCTGGGTCAGATGGTAACTCTGTTTTTAGTTTTTTAAGGAACTTCCACACTATTCTACATAGTGGCTGCACCAATTTACATTCACACCAACAGTCTGAGGGTTCCTTTTTATCTAATGTGGTCTTCAATGGCTGTTTTTATGTGGGAGCGTTCCTGTGTAGTCCACGTGAGTCTAATATTTTTGATGTGAGGGCTGATTTTAGTATGGATGCCCGCCATGTCTTTTCTCACTGTGTGCTGGCTGTTATCCCCTTGATAGGGGATGTGAATGGAGTGGTGGTGACCAGAGGCTGCACTGGATGTTGAATGGGGCCTCCTCTTTGCTCTGTGGTTGTCACAGCCCTTTCGGGGGCTGGGTCTGCTCCCCAGTTGTTGGAGTAGAAGCTCCATACCCACTCTGAGCTTCAGCGTGAGGTTAGGTGGGATTGGAGCACTCCTGCTGGGAGAGGAGCCAATGAGTATTCCTCCGCAGGAGCTGCCCACCAGGAAGTGCACTCTGTGGAGTTGCCTGTCACTCCCGTGTGCTCACAGAGTTGTTGGCAATGCCCTCGGCCACGCCTCAGCCACGGGAACGCAGGCAATTGGCCTGGATGTCCCTCAGGCGCTGTACTCACAAAGCCACAGGAGCAGATCTGCCTAAGTCAGGCTCCGGGACCCACCATAGTGGCGCACCTGGACCCGCCTTGGGAGTTATGGAATCAACCCACACCCCGGCCTCACCTCCGTGTGCGCTGCTAACATCAGACCTACCCCAGCCACTGGAGCCCCAGTAATCTAATCCTCTCAGATATCCCGCAGGCGCAGAGTTTACAAAGCCACCAGCGGGTGCACATCCTCCAAAGTTGCAGCGTCCCCAGACCAGCTCAGATTTCAGCCCCGTGTGTGGACAACCCGCTGACGTTAGGAGCTCCTAAGCTCGTGGAGGCTGAGCCCTGGCTGCTCCGGCTGCTCTCCATGCCCCGCCCCTCGCCTGTAGCGCTCCGCCCAGGCCCTGCCCCCAGCCGCCCCGCCTCTTCACTCCGCACAGGCGCAGTTCCCAACTGGAGGCGGAAAGCGCCCAGGAGAGGCCACACTGCTGGGGGTAAGTTTCTTTCTAGTGGAAGTCACTTCACGGTCGCCCTACACGTCCTCAGGATTTGCGCGTGACTTCTGAAATCCCCACACCCGCCCTTCCTCTCCAACTAAATCCAGGCGTAGCCGGTACAGTCCTTCCCTTTTGGCTTTGAAATGGCTCTGAGGCCGGTCCCTGCCCTTGGCTTTTCTGCCTTCGGTTCACACAGACACCGCCTTTTGCGACATTATCCTGCTTAAAACCCTTTACGACCTTCCTCCCTTCCCCCCATGTAAAGTCCTCTTCCCCGAGTTGTATTCCAGATCCTCAGCCTCGCCCTCTCGGCCCCTGGAGGGCAGCGCCGGCCGCCCCGCTCCAGGACAGGCCGTGTCCTCTCCCCGGTCCTGGGATTCTGGAGAACCCCCAGCCCCTCTGTCCTCGCGTCTCCTCAGGCCGGTGTTTCTGCTCCCCCGGCCTCCCCTTCGTAGTCAGCCCTTCCCCTCACCACGCGAAGGGGGACTTGACCTGGGCCAGACGTGTGACACCCAGTGTTCTTCAGTCTCAGATTCTACCCCGCTGGAGAATGGCCTACGGAGCAACATGGTATTGGGAGAAAGAGGACAACGGTCACAAGAGGAAGGAAGAGAGAGCAGGAAGGAAGCATAGCCACTTGGGGCGCCGGAGAGTGGGGAGGAAGGGAGTGTAAAG
Source organism: Physeter macrocephalus (assembly GCF_002837175.3). Lineage (NCBI taxonomy): Eukaryota > Metazoa > Chordata > Mammalia > Artiodactyla > Physeteridae > Physeter > Physeter macrocephalus. Next base: position 2,186,768 of record NC_041230.1, read on the forward strand.
GGAATAAAAGGGATGTGGTCGAGGGAGAGAGGAAGCAGAGATGGAGGAAGAAAGAGGCAGAAATATATGGAGATTTAGGACAGTCAGAAAGGTGGGGAGAAAGAGCAATAAGAGGGTGAACAAGTTGCAGAGTGGGCATCACAGGTGTGAAGGAAGAAATAGGGGAGAAAAAGCAGTAGAGGGGGACAAAAAGAAAATAGGGAGCTAGACAAAAGGGAATGAAATGGGAGCATCTAGTATAGTGCAGGTAGAGGGGAAACTGGGTCCAGGTGGATGGTGGGTTGTTTGGACATGGATGATTAAGTTGTGATGTACGATTTGTGGCTTTAGAATTTAATACATTTAAAATTTGTTTAAACTATACAGATAGAGGATGAGAATTGCAGAGTATCTGTCTACACGGCTTGTACATTTTGTAGTTATTTGTATCAGAAGATAGCTTCCAATTGCAATCCCTGTTCAGCCAGGGGGCAGTGACTTGACTCATCAGTCAGTTGTGGGTCACCCCGCTTCCCTTTTCCTGACATAGGGTAGAGGATGGCGGAGAGAAGTGGATTAGAAATGACTGACTTTGTATTGCATGGTGCCCTTTTAAAGGGAGATTAAAAGTGTTGTTTTTTCTAATGCTTTTACTTTTTTCCTCCTCGTTTCTTTACACTTAACCCTTTTTGTAGTTTGGGATAAATCTTAGTACATTGAATTTCAACTTTTTATAAATAATTGTTAACTTCTGAAAAAAGCTGTGGTGGCTTCCTACAATCGACTCATATCATTCTTTTCTAAATAGGCTATATTCCCAAAATTGTTTTAACTTTGAGACCAAATTCTTTAGATTAAAAAAAAAATTAGAAATTCTTTTCAGTTTGTTTCAGGTTTGAGGCCTGCATTTTACCTGAAAACTGGATTTGCCTCTTGATGGCTCTTGAGCCAAAAGACACAACAAAGTCAAAGTCTAGGAGAAGGAAGGATGTATTACTTACCCCGTGTAAGAACACCTAGGATCTTTCCTAAAGCAGTATTTCCTGGAACAGCAAAATTAGGGAAATTTTAAGTTAAGGGTGCATGCGTATTCATGAAGGGGCTCGGTGGATATATGCAAATTCATCATGGGGCTTGAGCAGAGGAGAATTCAGCATAGAATTGGGGCAAAGCTTGACAGAGTCTGGGTCTAGTTGACTGAAGTCACTAGGGTTAGCAAAGGTTAGCATTATCATTCTTTATGTTCCAGTTAGTTTGGTGGTTGAGTGCTTGAGGGAGTTTGGATCCTGCAAAGCAGCTCAAGAATATGCTTCAGGTTAATCTTTACCTTCAAAACAGGACTGGGAGTCTTTACAACTGATTTTTTGTCTCTGATACGGTTAAGTTATTTCCCTGCCCTGGCAATAGCTGTTTATTTTACATTCTATTGTTCCCATAAAATCAGTAACTACTGAGGCCTATTCTTTCGTAAGGGCAAGAATTGTGGCCAGGTGTCGATCACAGAATGGCTTAGGCTTAAAATGGCTTCTCTTCTGTCAAGGAAACTATGTCTGATTCTCTTTCTCCAGGGACCCTCTACCCTTTTGCCTACAAAATTCCCCCTTGAGAAATTTCACTCATTTTTGAGCAGTACAGGGCTGAAGGTCATTCTTCTGTAGTTGCTTCTTGCTGAGACTGGGCGTTGTAGTCTCTTTACTTAGAGGAGTGAAACTCTCTTGCTTTTAGAGCTAGAAAAGCTTTGGGTCCACAGGAGTAGTGTCTGAACCTTGCTTAAAAGTCATTATTCTAGCAGGTGTAGGAGAGGCACAGTGAGAGAGACAGTTGACAGTGACCTTGTCACACACAGCCGGTTATCAATAGTACCAGTAAGAGAAGCAATGTCATTTAGCAGAAACTTGAGCCAGGAGCCCCCTGGTGTAAGATATATGATTTGCAAATAATTTCTCTCATTCCATAGATTGTCTTTTTACTATGAGCATGCTTTAATGCACAATAGTTTGTAATTTTGATGTAGTCTAATTTTATCTGTTTTTACTTTGCTACCTTTGCTTTTGTGGTCATATCTGTTCAATCATTGCTGAATCCAATGTGATGAAGGTCTTTCCCTATGTTTTCTTCTAGGAGTTATATACTTTTTAAAATCTTACGTTTAGATCTTTGATCCACTTTGAGTTAGTTTTTGTATAGGGTGTGTGTCACTTAATGGTCCAATTACATTCTTTTGTATGTGGATATTCAGTTTTCTCAATACTTTCTGTTCAGTAGACTACCCTTCCCCTATTGAGTGGCCTTGACACTCTTGTGGAACATCATTTGACCATATATGGAAGAGTTTATTTCTAATGTTTTTATTCTATTGCACTGGCTGGCTGGCTGTCTTATGCAAGTTCCACGTTGTTTTGATTAATTTAGGTTTGGAATAAGCTTTGAAATAAGGAAGTGTGAGACCTCCAACTTTGTTCTTTTCAAGCTTGTTTTTGCTATTCGTGGTCTGTTGACATTCTATGTGAATCCATGTTTATTTATTTCTTCAAAAACGCTGTTGGGATTTTGCTGGGTATTGCTTTGGATCTGTTGATTGCTTTGGGTACTATCGTCATCTTGACAATATTTTCTTTCAGTGCATGAATTTGGGATATCTATGCATTTATTTTCGTCTTTTGTAATATTTTTCAGCAATGTTTTTAGTTTACAGTGTGCAAATCTTCCCCTTTGGCTAAGGGTATGCTTATGTATTTTATTCTTTTTGCTATTGTAAATGGAATTGTTTTCTCAATTTCCTTTCTGATTGTTTATCATTAATATAGAAAAACAATTGATTTTGCATGCGGATTTTATACCTTGAAATTGTTCTGAATTCATTCGTTATATCGGTGTTTTCTGCGGAATCTAATGGATTTCCTACTATTAGATTATGCTGGCTCTAAGCAGAGATATTTCTGCTTCTCCTTTTCCTAATTACCCAGTTTCCTAATTACCTTTCATTTATTTTCTTGCCTGTTTGTCTGGCTGGAACTTCCTGTTATGTGTTCTTTTTATTTATTTATTTTTTTGGTTGAGTTGGGTCTTTATTGCTGCGCACGGGCTTTCTCTAGTTGCGGCGAGTGGGGGCTACTCTTCGTTGCGGTGCGCGGGCTTCTCATTGTGGTGGCTTCTCTTGTTGCGGAGCACAGGCTCTAGGTGGCGCGGGCTTCAGTAGTTGTTGCACGCGGGCTCTAGAGTGCAGGCTCAGTGGTTGTGGCGCACTGGCTTAGTTTAGTTGCTCCGTGGCATGTGGGATCTTCCAGGACCAGGGCTCGAACCCGTGTCCCCTGCATTGGTAGGCAGATTCTTAACCACTTCACCACCAGGGAAGTGCCCTATTATGTGTTTTATAGCAATAATGAGAGCAGGTGTCTTGTTTTGTTCCTGATCTTAGAGGAAAAGTTTTCAGGCTTTCACCACTGAGTGTGATGTCAGTTTCAGGCTTTTTGTACATGTTCTTTTTTGTTCTGAGCTAGTTTTTTTTTTCCTGTTTTTAGTTTATGATTGTTTTTACCATAAAGGCTTTTAACTAGTCTAATACTTTTCTGCATCAATTGAGATGACCATGTAGTTTTTTCCTTTCATTCTATTGATATAATTATAATGAAACATTTCCATATGTTGAACCATCCTTGCATGTGAAGAATATGTCCTCCTTGGTCATGTTGAATAATCCTTTTAATGTGCTGTTAAATTTGGTTTAATATTGCTTTATTGATAATTTTTGTATAAGTATTCATTAGAGATATTGTACTTTGGTTTTCTTGTAGTGTCTTTGTCTCACTTTGGTATTAAAGTAATTCTGGCATTGTAGATTGAGTTTGGAAGTGTTCCCTCCTATTCAATTATTTTGGTAGGGTTTGAGGAAGATTTGTCTCGTTTTAAAATACTTGGCAGAACTCTGCAGTGGAACTCTCTGGGTTCCCTTTAGTTTTGATTAGTGATTTTCAATTAGTGTTCTTCATGACTCAGTCTTGGTAGGTAGCATATTTCTAGGAATTTATGCATTTCTTCTAGGTTATTCAATATTTTGGCCTATAACTCTTTGTAGTATTCTCTTCTAGTTTTCTTTATTTCTGTAGAATCAGTTGTAATCAGTCCCCTCTTTCATTTCTGATTTTAGTTATTCAGTCTCCAAGAACCCCTTCAATGAGGATTTTATTCAGTTGCTTTAGCAGCAGTCATGGGTCCGTTAGGGTCTCAGACCGCTAGTCTTTTCCACACACTCAAACCGTGCCTGAAGAATTATTCCTCCTTCATGTATGGTATTGTCCTTGGACTGCTTTTCCAGACATGCCCACCTACCCAGATTCCTGATACATCTAACTATACAGAATCTGTCTCTCAGTCTGAAATAGAAAACACTTACGAACTGCCTCCTGCTGCCCAAACGGAGCTCAATGTAATGATCAAACAGCCGAAGCATGTGTGTGAGGGAGGATGCCAGACCCTGAGATATGGGGTAGTGTTCCTATGACCTCATCTCCTCAAAGAATTTCAATCATCTTTTCACCTTTTTTATTTTTTATAGTATTTATTTGGCTGTACCACGTCTTAGTTGCAGCATGCGGGATCTTCTTCTTGTGGCATGTGGGATCTAGTTCCCTGACCAGGGATTGAACCCAGGTCCCCTGCTTTGGGAGCACGGAGTCTTAACCACTGGACCACCAGGGAAGTCCCAATCGTCTTTCAACTTGAGTGGCAATGGTGGTTCACACTTGAGAATAGGAGCTGGGAATAGTTTTGAAAAACTTTTAAATTTCTTGAATCTATTAGGAATTTCTAGTGAGCATATCCAAAAGGGGAGAAATTCTTCCTTTTCCATTATTCCTGGTGGCAGACAGGGTATCATGTGGACAGAGGAGGAAATACTGAGGTCTGAGCCATGGAGGACCCACAGAGAAGCACATGTGTCTCAGTGGATTCCCTGCCTCCCTGAGAACTTCCTTTACCCCAAATCTAATGCTTTCTGAAATCTCCGAGGACCCCTGAAATACCATTTATGGGCAAAGAAATGGAATCACAATCAAGGACTTTCAATTTTTAAAATTTTCAATAAGTCCAATGAATTTTTAATTAGTACAAAAGAAAGAACGTGATGTCAATAATTGAGATTAGAAAATATTTGTCCCATTTCTCCAAATCAATACAAATCAACTGTGAAGCCTAGATGAAATGGACATTTTCTACGAAAATATATTCTACCAGTATTGACTCCAGTAGAAATAGGAGTCTAAACAAACGAATATCTATAGAGGAAAGGTAGAGTTTTATGAGTCCCATACAAATAAAAGCACCAGGGTCAGATTAGCAGGTAGATTCTTCCATTCTTTTAGAGAACAGATAAGCCAATGCTACGTACTCAATTCAAGCCTTAAAGAGGAAGTACAATTTCCACATAGTTTACATAAATCAAATAAAATGCTGATACTCAAATGTCCTAAAGTTTGTACCAAATAGAATACTACGGAAAGATCTCACATCTGCATACAGATGGTAATATTTAAAATAAAATATAGCAAAATAATAGACGATGGCTATGTGAATTTTATGTCTGGAATTCAAGCATGATTCAGTGTTTGGAAATCCATTAATATAGTAGTGGGTATAATTAATCGTAGTAGTGGGTATAAAGAGAAATCAGGGGATCTTACTCATATTTACAGAAACATCTATTTGGAAGAATTGAACGTGTACGTATATTAACTTAAACTCAACACTGGGAATTGATGCATTTTTTTCTAACATGTCAAAATGAAGTGATTATCTTGCTCTTTGGGAAGCACTAGAGTTATTCCACTAAGGTTAGAAAACCACACTAAAAACATGATCACCTGTTCAATTCATTTCTCATGTGTTGGAGGTTTAGCCAGGGCAATTTAAAATGGCATGAGAATGGGAAAGAAAAATATAAAACTATGTCTGCAGATCATGCAGTCATATATACATCTGGAAACACAAAGGAATTGATAGAAAATCTACAAAAGATAAGTCAGGAAGATCATAGAAATATACAAAAACAGTAGCTTTCATAGGTGCAAAAAACAATCATTTACAAGTTATAGTGCGAGAAACTTTAATTAGAAAAGCATAACCAGAAATGAAATAAACTAATTGGGAGTAAATCTAACAAACTTTTTAAACCTATGTGAAGAAAACTATAAAACATTCCTGAAATATATGAAAGCGGATATAAACAAATGGAAAATCACATCACATTCCTCGGTAAAAAACTCAGTATTATAACAAGGTCAGTTCTCCTAAAGCTAATTTATAAACTTAACCTGTTCCTGATATAGACACTCAGTTTCTGAAGCTAGCAATGTCATCGAAAAAATCTTACAGAATAAAGAACAAGTAAGAATAGCCCCAAAAGAGAAGCAAAAAAGAGTGGCTGTCATAGGAGACATGTTTATTCATGACTGGTAGATCAATGAAGTTAAAAATTCAGAAATATGCCAAAGTGCGTAACAAAAGTTAATAAGTAGCAAAACCTACAGTGGAGATACTGGTATTCGGGAAATGGAAATTCCTATCACAATGACAAGAAATGGTTTTATTTGTCACATCCTATAGTCAGACAAAGGTCAAAGAGTAAAAAATAATTTAAATATGGTTGAATTATTTAATAAGGCTTGATTCTCAAGCACCTGAGTGTAGCCAACTCCTTGCTCACAGTCTCCAAAGGAGTCCCTCATACAATGACACATTTGGGGTTGAAAATTTTCCTCTGATTTTTTTTTCCGTGCTGCCGGGCTTGCGGGATCTCAATTCCCCGACCAGAGACTGAAACCCGCGGGGCAGTGAAAGCCCGGAATCCTAACCACTAGGCCACCGGGGAACTCCCCCCAAATTCTGATTTTTTTGATGCCTCCAAGTGAATGGGGAACACAAGAAAAAGTTATGCTCTGAAGGGAAGTGAGTATAAAATTGCACATTCCGCACTGGCACAATATTGCATTTCCTGTCACACTCCAGTTTCCATCACCTACTCTAAACTCAGGCTGTCGCTTAATTAAAATAAGTTGTAACTGCCTGAGGTCTCACAAGTTCCGGCATCCAACCGCCGCTCACAACCCCCCGTCCCTCACCCCCAGGTCCCAGCGCTCCGCCGCCTCGCTGCTCAGAGGATCCGCGTCTTCACCCGCTCGCCCTTCTCACGTACACCGTTCTCAACTCTCCGCTTCTAGTGTAAGGGGTCCGTGCATCTCTAACTCTGCACCTAACCTGGCTCCAAAGGACACCAGACACGTTCAAAGGATCCAAAGTAGAGAAGCAGAGCCTCTCGGGAGAGAAGAGGAAAGGACCACAATCTCCCAGGGGCGGGTCCGAGGGCCAGACCCGGCGTTCGCAGGGCGGCACCACCAGAGACACAGCCTCCACCCGCCGGCACGTCCGAGATGCGCCCCTCGGCGGCCCCGCCCCCTGGCCCGGGGTGCGCATGCGCACGCGCAATTACCTAGGGACGCGGAAGCGGATCTTGCGGTCAGACTGGCGCCCTTGGGTGAGCGAGTCTCGGTTTTTTGGCTCGTAAGTGCGCTGTGCGATCTCCAAGCCCCGCTTCTCCATACCTGGGTTTCGAGGGTGTCCCAGCAAATTAAAATCCCTGAAGGCGGTTGTCGCTCACGCTCTGAGTCTGTCCCTTACGCCTGTCGCGGCGTCGCCAGAAGACTCGGTTCGGTCCTGGGAGTCTGGGTCCGGTTCCGGTTAAAATCGCTCTGACGCAGGTACCGGCCCCAACTTTTTGCCTTCTGTCCGTAGAGACACTGACCTCCTGCAGCGACGTTTTCCTACTCTGACTCCCTTTCTCAAACCTTTGTGTGACTCCCGGCTCCCCTCCCCCCCCGCCCAATTCCGTTTTATCAAGCCCTCACCCAGGAGGTGGATCGCCCTTGACCTCCCTCCAAGGAGAGCAGAGAGGGAATACAAAGGCAGAAGTATATGCAGTTAGTGAGGCATCAGAACGTTTGGGGAGAAAGAACGACAGGGATTGCAACAGAGATTGCAACAGAGCGAGGCCTAACAGTCTGTGAGAGGAGGAATAGAGAGGGAGGGTAAGAAAATGATGCGAATGAACAGAGGAGGAAACACAGAAATGGACACAAAAGGAGAGGAGAGAAACAGAAGGACCCAGGGAGACATATAAAGGGAACAAAGCACGTGGTGGTGGAGAAAGCGGGAACCCAAACCCAGGTGAGTATTGAGTTGATTAAATATGGAATATTAAGTTATGAAGTACTAAGTGGTGTCTCTAAGCTAATCTATTTAACATTTGTTGACATGTTTAAATTACGCAGAAGAGAATGACAGTTGCAAAAGCAGGTGTTTGAGGCGTCCGCATTTTCTAATCATTGCTTCAGATGATAACTCCATTTGCAAGCCCCGTTCTTCCAGAGGGCGGAGACTTAGGTCAGTCAGTTCCAGGTCATTCTCTTCCCTTCTAAGAAATGGGGGAAAGTATTTGTGTCACCACACAGAGCTTTTGAAAATGGTCATGATTAACAGTACTGTTGCCCTTCTATATGGCTCATGTCAATCTTTTTAAAATTTGATGTATCCTCACACTTGTTTTAACTTTAATCTCAGAAGCGATTGGGTATGTTTTAAATGTTCAAATTATTTTCACTCTAAATTTCATTGTTCAGATTATGAGGTTTATATGCTTTCTACTGTATCCTGTATTGGAACTATTCTTTGATGTCTGCTAAATAACTTCACTATGCATGTGGTAAGGGTGTTGATTGTCTTTTTTAACACTCAAAACCTAGTTTAACCAGTTAGTTTAATATTCAGTAGCTTCTTTCTTCCCTTAAGTGATCTGCTCAGTTAGTGAGCTCTGAGTTTAAGTGTCCAACTAAGTAGATTGTCCCCCCAAGTCCCCTTTGTCCTTTCTGTGCAGATATTAACTGATGGGCTGGATTTGTTACTGACCTGGGCTCTTGGACTCTTTAATCAGTAGAAATTGGTAACAGTTAGGCCAGACGAGGAATTCAGGCAAAGCTTTACTGGGACTCGTGCTGCAGCACAAGTGAGCGAGAACAAGAAACAGGTGCCCTTGCTCGCCCCCTGATGGGGGGTGTGGTGCGAGCTGGTCCCTTAAAGGGGGTGAGGGAGGGGCAGATTGGTGGGTCGGGCCAGAGGTGTAGCTTAGGCGGCCTGCCCACCCCCTTGGTGGTGCCGTGTGCAGGAACCATGTGCAGGACCCTGCTTTTGCTCTCAGCACCTCAGAAGTGGCCGTTGGGTTTTGGCCTTTTTGTTTCTTATTGTTCGTAAGCTGTTTGCCCAAGCTGTGCATGTATGCAGTTATTTTTAGTGCCTTATGGTTTTTTTGTATTCCGTGTTCAGGGACACATTTGTCCAGGTGCAGGCACTGTAGTCAAGGGTCCCAGGTTCCAGCCTTTTCCAGATTGATGTGAAACTTTGTTCCCACAGAACCCATGTGTTCATGATGAAGAGATTGATAGGGCTCATCTCCACGGGTGACCCTCTTTCTTGTTTTTCTGGAGGAATAACTCTTTGTAATTTCATATTTTTTGACTATAATGTTGTCTGGAAGAGAGGAATTAAATGAATTTGATTAAACCCATGAACGAGAAGCTTCTCTTGCTCAGGAATATGAAAGGTAATCTGGAATTAGGACGTTTAAACCTTTTCTACCTAAACCTATCCAGGCTGCCACTTCTACCCAGTTCTGCTCACCTAACTCAGATTTCTTCAGGGTAACTTGGTAAAATTACTCCCCCTCTGAGCCTCAGGGTACCCACCTGTGACATGGAGAAGATAGAGGAGACCAGTTTGCCTGGTTATAATTGAAATTTTAAACATATTCCAGTCCTCCAGCAATTATGGAAAATGCGTAAAAAGAGACAGGGGCATAGGCCCAGAGATGGAGGCATACCTTTTTCTCAGCTTGTCTGTCTCTGTATCAGGGGTAAATCATAAGTTTGATTGCGTCATCTCTTGCCATTAAATCTTTTATGGTTTCCCATCACCCTCGGGACAAAAATCTAAATTGTTCAGTATAGCTCCACAGGGAGCTCTGGAGCTGGGGTGGCCCCTCCAGAGTGGCTCCCAATTAGCAAAAGGGACAAGCGTCCATATCCTGCGTCAACCAGTCATTGGATGCTGGCTGCCTCCGGAAGAGAGCAGAAGTTGGAGGAGGCACTTTCCTTTGGATTAGTGCCAAGTGGACAAAGGACGGCGCAGTTGCAGTCGAGTGGGCATTTTGGCAGCAGGGAGGGCTTCCTGAAGAAGTGGGTGACAAGCTCACTAATTGGTCTTCGTGTAGGAGTTTATTGTCCCTATATCCCTCGTGTTACAGTTGGCAGCAAAGGACTGTCTTTCCCCCACGTTAAGGTTCTCCTTCTGGTAGCTTTGTGGCAGATGCCAGAAGCGGGGTATGTTGGTTGTAAGCATTAAACAGCATATTTCGCTCCCACAGAATCATCTTACCTGAAGAATCTAACAGGAAATTCAGAGGAGGAGGAAAGAAGAAAGAATGGAGCTTTCACAGGTAAAAGTCATATTCTTTGTTGATTTGTTCTCTCCTTCCTAAAATGACACAGTTTAGGCTCATTAATCTTCTCTGTCTCTGAAATGTCCGATTTACTCACACACAGGGCCTTCCCTCAGTCTCCTCTCACCTCCCTGCAGATTCCATGTCACTGTGACCCAGTGACAGGGAACTTGGGAAGATCCCCCTTTTAGGTGGTCATCCCGTGAAAGGTTTTATACTCAGGCGTGGATTAGAGATGGGGAGTAGGCTCTGTGGTGTCAGTGAGGTAGGGCAGTGAGGATTGTTTAGTGCACCCTTCTGGATGCCCTTTCAGTTCCATATAAACCAGGATGAAAGAAACTACATATGTAAGTGATGTACTACTGTGCACAAATACCTGAGGAGGTCTAGACTGGGAGACTGATATGGGGAAACATGCTTTGTGAGATTTTATAAGTGTATTGGAAGTTAAAGAAGTCAATCAGTGTGTTTCTGGCTCTAAAATATCAACACTTCAAAATAGAATGGGCAGTTTCAAAACAGACGTAAGGAATGGATAGGGTGTCATCTAACAATAAGGGTTCCTTAAATTATTTACAAAACATTCATCTCACAGAGCCTGTCATGTTCACATAGGGACTCTCATGCAGCAGGTGTTTTAGATAAAAATGGTTATAATTTAGCCAAGACATAGGAGCAGAACTTTCTGTCATCAGAGAGGCTGGAGGCGAATTATAATTTTACTAATTCTTGTTCAGTGTTATTTTTTTTGTATTAAACATCTCATGTATATATTTTCATGGTTCAGCTACACACAGTAATGCAGTTTAGAGACTAAGAAGTAAAATATCCCCTTCCTTGTCACATCTTACACTGTCACTTACTGTCTCCATCAGAAACCACTGTTAATCCCCACTGCACATCTTACAGAAATGCATTTATATATGGTAATGTGATTTTAGAAAGTACTCTTTAATAAATATTTTGTTATGGTATTTTATTCTGCACATTTAAATATTTACATACCTTATATCTTAGACTTGTTTTCATGTTAATAAACTTAGAGTTGACTTTCTTTTTTTGTATCCTCATGGAGCATTTTCTTAATGAAGACACATTGGTCCTGTACAGTTTTTACTGTAATAAAAAAACAGGTCATAGTGGCTGCTTCTGAGCATGCCGACTTTACTATAGATGTCTAAGAATTTCTCCAGAATGGGAAACTTGAGCATGATTATCGGGTTAATGATGGTGTTCATAAGGAAGCACAGATACTACAGTTACTAAACAGGATTTTAAATCAACTGTCTTAAATGTACTAAGAGACTTAAGGGAAACCATGGAGAACGAACTAAAGGAAAGTAGTAGAACATTGTTTCAAGAAACAGAAAACATCAATAAAGAGAGTTAGAAATTCTAGAGCTGAAAAGTACCAAAACTGAAATTGAAAATTCACTAGAGGATATCAACAGCAGATTGACAATCAGAATAAGCAGTTAGTGAACTTGGGGCTTCCCTGGTGGCGCAGTGTTTAAGAATCCACCTTCCAGTGCAGGAGACACAGGTTCGAGCCCTGGTCTGGGAAGCGCCCACATGCCGTGGAGCAACTAAGCCCATGTGCCACAACTACTGAAGCCCGTGTGCACAACTACTGAAGCCCGTGCACCACAACTACTGAAGCCCGCGGGCCTAGAGCCCGTGCTCCACAGCAAGAGAAGCCACCGCAATGCGAAGCCTGTGCACCGCAACCAAGGGTAGCCCCCGTTCTCCGCAACTAGAGAAAGCCTGCGCACAGCAACAAAGACCCAATGCAGCCAAAAATAAATAAAATAAATAAAATTTTAAAAAAAGAACTAGTGAACTTGAACATAGGTTAATTGGAATTATCCACTGTAAACAGAAGAAAGGTGAACTCCTTTACCTCCTATACCTCAAGAACACCTGTACCTCAAGAACCGAAATACAAAGAATCTAATTTTAAAATAGAGGACTTTAATAGACCTTTCTTCATAGAAGATATAGAAGTAATCAACAAGCAAATGAAAAGATGTTCAACGAAATTAATAAAATGAAAAATCAAAACCACCATGAGATATCATTTTACACGCAATAGGATGACTATAATAAAACAGAAAAGAACAAGTTTTGGTAAAGATATAGAGAAGTTAGAATCCTGATACATTGCTGGTAAAATGTTGTAGCCACTGGAAAACAAAACCATGTGACCTAGTGATTCCACTCCTAGAGAAATACCAAAAAGAATTGAGAACACATATTCAAACACATACTTCTATGTGAAACTTCCAGCAGCACTATTAATATTAGAGAAAAGGTGGTTATAACCCAAATGTCCATCAAGGGATGAGTGAATAATCTGTGGTTTACTCATACATTGGAATATTACTCAGCCTTGAAAAGGAAAGCAGCACTGATACATAACTATAGCATGGCTGAGCCAAAAAAATTATTCACAGTGAAAGAAACCAGACAAAAGGTCACATTTTATACCGTTACAGTTATATGGAAATATCCCAAACAGGTACATCCATTGAGACATTGCATTACTGGTGTCCAGGGACTGAGGCAAATGGGGGAGAAAGAAGCAGCTGCTTAATGGGTAAAGGATTTCCTCTGGGGATGATTGAAATATTTTTGAACAAGAAAGAGATGATGTTTGTTCAACATTATAAATGTACTAAGTGCCACTGAATGGTACTTTAAAAATGGCTAACTTTATGTTATATGCATTTCACCTCGGTTACATAAAGAGAAGAGTAACTTGCTCAGAATTATCTTACATGGATCAGTCAGAGCATTCACCCCAGACAAGTCAATCCTTACATGTGTCTGCTTCTGTAAGTTTGTGTCAAACTCAGAAATCTCTCCTTGTCCACTTGGTGAAATGTGCTTTCCTTTCAGGGACTGTTTACCTTCAAGGATGTGGCCATAGAATTCTCTCAGGAGGAGTGGGAATGGCTGGACCCTGCTCAGAGGGCCTTGTACAGGGACGTGATGCTGGAGACCTGCAGGAACCTGCTCTCTCTGAGTGAGGATAACTTCTCTCTGGAAGTCGGTAACTACAGGAGCACCTAACATGCTTTTGGAGATATTTCCAGAAGTGGTATCGCTGGGTGATATAGTAGTTCTATTTTTAGTTTTTTGAGAAACGTCCATACTCTTTTCCACAGTGGCTACACCATTTTACCTTCCCACCAACATTATAGGAGGGTTCCCTTTTCTCTACATCCTCACCAACATTTGTTATTTGTGTTCTTTTTGATGATAGCCATTCTGACAGATGTGAGGTGATATCTCATTGTGGTTTTGCTTTGCATTTTCCCTGGTGGTTAGCCATGTTGAGCATCTTTTCATGTGCTCATCGGCCATCTTCATTTTCTCTTTGGAAAAATGTCTATTCAGTTCTTATGCCCATTTTTTAATCGAGTTTTATGCTTTTCTGACGTTAAGTTGTGTAAGCTGTTTATATATGTTGGATATTATCCCTTATTGGTCATATAACTTGCAAATATTTTGTCCCATTTAGTAGGTTGACTTTTCATTTTGTTTATGGTTTCCTTTGGTATGCAAAAGCTTTTAAGTTTAATTAGGTCCCTTTGGTTATTTTTGCTTTTATTTCCATTACTTTAGGAGGCAGATCCAAAAAAATATTGCTGCAATTTGTCAAAGAGTGTTCTGCCTATGTTTTCCTCTAGGATTTTTATGGTATATGGTCTTATATTTAGGTCTTTAATCCATTGTGTGTTTATTTTTGTATATGGTATTAGAGAATGTCCTAATTTCTTTCTTTTACATATAGCTGTCCAGCTTGACCACCACTTATTGAAGAGACTGTCTTTTCTCCATTGTATATTCTTCCCTCCTTTGCCATAGTTTAATTGACCATAAGTGTGTGGGTTTATTTATGGGCTCTCTATCTTGTTCCATTTATCGGTGTGTCTGTTTTTTTTGTCAGTGCCATACTGTTTTGACGATCTTATAGTATAGTCTGAAGTCAGGGAGCATAATTTCTCCATCTCTGTCCTTTCTCTGTTTTGGCTATTTGGGATCTTTTGTGTTTCCATAGAAATGTAAAAAATTTTTGTTCTAGTTCTGTGACAAATGCCATTTGTGTTTTGATAGGAATTGCATTGAATCTGTAGATTGTTTTTGGTAGTATGGTCATTTTAAAATTGATTCTTTTTTTTTTTTTTTTTTTTTGCGGTATGCGGGCCTCTCACTGCTGTGGCCTCTCTAGTTGCGGAGCACAGGCTCCGGACATGCAGGCCCAGCGACCGTGGCTCACAGGCCCAGCTGCTCCGCGGCACGCAGGATCCTCCCGGACCGGGGCACGAACCCGTGTCCCCTGCATCGGCAGGCAGACACTCAACCACTGCACCACCAGGGAAGCCCTAAAAATGATTCTTAATATTGATTCTTCCAACCCAAAAACATGGTATATCTTTCCATATGTTTGTGTCATCTTCAGTTTCTTTCATCTGTGTCTTATGGTTTTTGGAGTGCAGGTGTTTTACTTCCTTAGGTATGTTTCTTCCTAAATATTTATCTATTTATTTTTGATGTGATGGTAAATGGGATTGTTTCCTTAATTTCTTCTTCTGATACTTTGTTATTAGTGTATAGAAATGGAAAAGATTTCTGTATTATTTCTGTATCCTGCAACTTTACCAAATTCATTGATGCACTCTAGTAGTTTTCTGGTGGCATCTTTAGGATTTTCTATATGTAGTATCATGTCATCTGCAAAGCTTGAGAGTTTTACTTCTTTCTTTCCAATTTCTATTCCTTTTATTTCTTTTTTTCTGATTGCTGTGGCTAGGACTTCCAAAAGTATGTTGAATAAAAGTGGCAAGAGTGGGCATCCTTGTATTGCTCCTGATCTTAGATGAAGTGCTTTCAGCTTTTCACCATTGAGTATGATGCTAGTTGTGGGTTTGTTATATATGGCCTTTATTATGTTGAGGTATGTTCTCTCTGTGTCTGGTTTTTTGAGAGTTTTTATCATAAATGGATGTTGAATTTTATCAAAAGGTTTTCTAGCATCTGTTGAGTTGATCATAAGGTTTTTATTCTTCAGTTTATTAATTTGTATATCACATTGATTGATTTGCAAATATTGAGAAATCCTCGCATCCCTGTGATAAATTTCACTTGATTGTGGTGTATGATCCTTTTAATGTATCACTGGATTCAGTTTGCTATTATTTTGTTGAGCATTTTGGCATGTATGTTCATCAGTGATATTGGCCTGTAATTTTCTTTTTTTGTGATATCTTTTTCTGGTTGGTGTGAAGGTGATGCTGGCCTCATAGAATGAGTTTGGAAGTGTTCCTTCCTCTGCAATGTTTTGGAATAGTTTCTGAAGGATAGATGTTAACTCTTCTCTAAATGTTTTGTAGAATTCACCTGTGAAGCCATCTAATTCTGGACTTTTGTTCTTTGGGATTTTTTTTTTTTAATAGAAGTATAGTCGATTTATGAAGTTGTTATTAGTTTCAGGCATACAGCAGTGTGATTCACTTATACATATATATATGTATAATCTTTTTCAGATTCTTTTATAGGTTATTATAAAATATTGAGTATAGTTCTTTTTGCTGTACAGTAGGTCCTTGTTGGTTATCTATTTTATATAGAGTAGTGTGTATATGTTAATCCCAAACTCCTAATTTATCTCTCCCCTACCCCCTTTCCCCTTTGGTAACCATAAGTTTGTTTTCTATGTCTGTAGGTCTATTTCTGTTTTGTAAAAAAGTTCATTCTTACCATTTTTTAAATTTTTAGATTCCACATATAAGCAATATCATATGATATTTATTTCTGTCTTACTTCACTTAGTATGATAATTCTAAGTCCATCCATGTTGCTACAGATGGCATTATTTTGTTCCTTTTTATTGCTGTGTCATGTTCCATTGTATATATACACCACATTTTCTTTATCCATTCATCTGGTGATGGATGTTTAGGTAGCTTCCATGTCTTGGCTATTGTATATAGTGCTGCAGTGAACATTGGGGTGCATGTATCTTTTCTAACTTTGGGAGTTTTTAAATTACTGATTCAGTTTCATTACTGGTAACTGGACTGTTCATATTTTCTATTTCTTCCTGGTTCAGTCTTGGGAGATTTTATCTAAGAATTAGTCCATTTCTTCTAGGTTGTCCATTCCATTGGCGTATAGTTGTTTGTAGTAGTCTCTTACGATTCTTTGTATGTCTGTGGTGTCATTTGTAACTTCTCCTTTTTCATTTCTGATTTTATTGATTTGTGCCCTCTCTCTTTTTTTCTTTATGAGTCTGGTTAAAGGTTTATCAATTTTGTCTGTGTTTTCAAAGAACTAGCTTTTAGTTTCATTGATCTTTTCTATTTTTTTTTTAGTGTCTGTTTCATTTATTTCTTCAAATACATTTTCAATCCCCTTTTCTCTTTTCCTTCTGGGATTCCTATTATGCAGATATTGGCATGCTTTATATTATCCCATAGGTCTCATATATTGCTTTCATTTTTTTTTTTTTCATTTGTCTTTCTGCTCTGCTGGTTGGATGATTTCCATTATTCTATCATCCAGGTCACTTACTCATTCTTCTTCATTACTCATTTTGCTCTTTATTGCCTTTACCTCAGCTTTCATCTTGGCAAATGAATATTCTAATTTTACTTGGCTCCTCATTATAGTTTCTAGTTACATTTTACAGTAATCTGCATTTGTGTCTATAGCCTTTCTTAATTCTTTCCATATTTTTATTTTCTTCTTTTTGAATTTGGAGTCTGTTACACTGGAGAGGTTGGTTTCATTGTTTGTTCTTTCAGGGGAATTCTCTTGATCTTGGAATTGGGAGTGGTTCCTCTGATTCTTCATTTTACATGTATTTCTCTCACCCTATGATTTTAGGAGATAAGTTATCTATCAATACCATGATCTTGGAGGGCTGTTTTTCTGTGAGAGCATCCTTGTGTAGCCTGCATGAGTGTAATGTTTTTGGTGCAAAGGGTGATTTTAGTGTGGATGCCTGCCGTATCTTTCTTCAGTGTGTGCTGTTTATTATCCCCTTGATAGGTGGTGTGACTGGTGCTGTGGGTTCCAGAGCCTGCACTGGATATAGAGCAGGACCTCCTCTTTGCTCTGTGTTTGTCTCAGCCCTCTTGGGGGCAGGGTGCTTCCCAGTTGTTGGAGTAGAAGCTCCCATATCTGTCTCTGAGCTTCAGTGTGAGGTAGGCCAGACTGGAGTACTGCTGCTGGGAGAGGAGCTGCTGAGTATTCCTCCGCAGGAGCTGTCCACTGACGAGTATGCTCTGTGGTGCTGCCTGTCACCCGTTGTTTGGGTTCACAGAGTACACTGTTGTTGACATTTCCCTCGGCCCCACCTCAGCCGTGTGAATATGCCAGCAGTGGGCCCTGGTGACCCTCAGGCTCTGTGTTCATAAAGTCACCAGCGAAGATCTGTAAGTGCAGATCCACTAAAGTCATGTGCCAATACCGCAGTAGTCGCCCTTCTGGACCCAGTGCAGGAGGTACAGAAGTAGCCTAGACCTCAGCCCTGCCTCTCCATGCGCGTACCCACAAAGCCCAAAACTGCCGACACTGGACCTGTCCCAGCCACGGGAGTACCCGTAATGCTCTTGGGTGTCCCACAGATGCTGAGTTTACAAAACTGGCGGGGCTGCAGCTGCAGAGTGAATCTGAAGATTGCATAGTTGCAGAGAGTGGGCTCAGATTGCAGTCCTGTTTCCTAAATTGCATGGCCCCTGGGGATCGGCTCTGATTTCAGCCTTGCCTCTGCATATGGGTAACGCGCTGGTGCTTCCGTGCTCCGAGAGCTCATAGAGGTGGAGTTGCACCTGCTGTGAGCGTGCCAAGAGTTAGGCTGCTATGGCGGGGGCCCTGCCCCTCCCCTTCACGCACCTGTTAACAATGGCACTTCTATGGCAGGCCCGGGTTCCGTCTGTATACACCCCCAGTTGTGGCACGTACCACACTCCAGTCCCTTCAGTCTGTCTCCGTGCAGCCAACTGCAGTCCAGTCCCTGGGTCTGTCTCTGAAGCTCGTTTCAGCACCCAGTCACCTTGTGCACCGGCAGACATGCATCTTGGCCTGGGGAATGCAGTGAGGTGGCATGGATCGTCAGTGCTGGCTTTGTTCTGCCTGCCACAGGCTGGTTGGTGCACTCCCCTCGGAGCCTCTGGAGCGCCGTGTCTGTCCCAGCTGATATCCCAGTCAGTCAAGGGGTTCCCAGGGTGAGGGAACATTTCCTCTTTCACATCTCCCTCCCAGGGTTGCAGCTGCTGTTCCGATTCCTTCTTTTCTTTTTTTCTTTCTTTTCATCCCACCTGGTTACGTGGTGATCTTTCTTGCAATTTTTTTTTTTTTTTTGGCCAGCATGTGTGGCATGCGGGATCTTAGTTCCCTGACCAGGGCTAGAACCCATGGCCCCTGCAGTGGGAGTGCAGAGTCTTAACCACTGGACTGCCAGGGAAGTCCCTTTTTTGCAGTTTTGGTTGTCTGAGATCTTCTGCCAGCATTCATTAGCTATTCTGTGAGACTTGTTCCACATGTAGATGTGTTTTTGATGTATTTGTGGTAGGAGGTGACCTTCATGTCCTTCTATTCCATCATCTTGGTTCCTTCTCTTTTCTCTTGTTTTTTAGTCTCTATCTTATTTATTTCTGCTCTGATTTTTATTATTTCTTTCCTTCTACTCAGTTTTGTTTTTGTTTCTTTCTCTAGTTACTTTAGGTATAAGTTTAGGTTGTTTAAGATTTTTCTTCTTTCCTGAGGTAAGCTTGTATTGCTATAAACTTCCCTCTTGGAACTGCTTTTACTGTGTCCCATAGGTTTTGGATCATCGTGTTTTTGTTCTCATTTCCCTCTAGGTATTTTTTATTTCCTCTTTGATTTCTTCAGTGATCCACTTGTTGTTCAGTAGCATATTGTTTAGCCTCCATGTCTGCATTGTTTGCAGTTTTTTTCCTTGCAGTTGATTTCTGGTCTCAGTGTTGTGGTTAGAAAAGATGCTTAATATGAAGTCAATCTCTTTAAATTTACCAAGTCTTGTTTTTTGGACTGGCTTGTGATCTATCCATGGGGAATGTTCCATGCATACTTAAAAAGAGTGTCTATTCTGCTTTTGGATGGAGTGCTCTTTCTATATCAGTTAAGTCCATTTAGTCTAATGCGTTATTTAAGGCTTGTGTTTCCTTATTGATTTTCTGTCTGCATGATCTTTCCATTGATATAAGTGGGGTGTTAACATCCTCTACTATTATTGTGTTACTGTCGATTTCTTCTTTTATGTCTGTTAATATTTGCCTTACATATTTAGGTACTCCTATGTTGGGTGCATATATAATTGTTATATCTTCTAGGATTGATCCCTTGATCATTATGTCATGTCCTTTTTTGTCTCTTTTAACAGTCTTTATTTTAAAGTCTATTTTGTCTGATATAAGTATTGAGATTCTGGCTTTCTTTTGATTTCCATTTGTATGGAATACTTTTTCCATCCCCTCACTTTCAGTCTCTGTGTTTCTCTAGATCTAAAGTGAGTCTCGGGCTTCCCCGGTGGCGCAGTGGTTGCGCGTCCGCCTGCCGATGCAGGGGAGCCGGGTTCGCGCCCCGGTCTGGGAGGATCCCGCGTGCCGCGGAGCGGCTGGGCCCGTGAGCCGTGGCCGCTGGGCCTGCGCGTCCGGAGCCTGCGCTCCGCGACGGGGGAGGCCGCAGCAGGGGGAGGCCCGCGTACCACAAAAAAAAAATAAATAAATAAAGTGAGTCTCTTGTGGGTAGCATATATACAGGTCTTGTTTTTGTGTCCATTCATGCACTTTTTATCTCTTTTAGTTGGAGCATTTATTCCATTTACGTTTGAGGTAATTATCGATATGTATATTCTTACTGCTGTTTTATTAATTATTTTGGATTTGTCTTGTAGGTCATTTTTTCCCTTTCTTCTTTTGTTCCCCTGCAATTTGATGACTATCTTTAGTGTTATATTTGGATTCCTTTTTCTTTTTTGTGTGTATTATCTATTACAGATTTTTGGTTTGCAATTACCATGAGGTTTTTGTATAGCAGTCTCCATGTACGTGATTGTTTTAAGTTGCTGATCTCTTAATTTCAAATGCATTGTAACAACCCTGCATTTATACTCTACTGCTCATGATTACTGTTTTTGATACCATATCTATTTTTAAAAATTTATTTATTTTTATTTATTTACTTTTGGCTGCATTGGGTCTTCGTTGCCGTGCGCGGGCTTTCTCTAGTTGCAGTGAGGGGGGCTACTCTTTGCTGCAGTGTGGGCTTCTCATTGTGGTGGTTTCTTTTGTTGCAGAGCACAGGCTCTAGGCGCGTGGGCTTCAGTACTTGTGGCATGCAGGCTCAGTAGTTGTGGCTCACGGGCTCTAGAGTGCAGGCTCAGTAGTTGTGGTGCACAGGCTTAGTTGTTCCACGGTATGTGGGATCTTACCGGACCAGGGCTTGAACCTGTGTCCCCTGCATCGGCAGGTGTATTCTTAGCCACCGCGCCACCAGGGAAGTCCCTGATAGCATATTTTACATCTAATTGTTTTTTTGTGTATCCCTTAACTGCTTATTTTGGATATAGCTGATTTTTACTACTTTTGTCTTTTTGCCTCCATACTAGCTTTGTGTGTGGGTGATTTCCTACATTTACTGTATGTTTGCCTTTACTGGTGAGCTTTTTCATTTCATAACTTTCTTGTTTCTAGTTATGGTCGATGCTGATGTTTTAAAACTCTACTGTTATTTGTTTTGTTCAAACCACTGATACTTTCATCTTGTAAATTTCATTGTTATAAATGACCTTAATTTTCTTTATTCAATCATTAGTTCCATATTTTTTATGATATTCTTTTTTAAATAATTTATTTTACGTATTTTATTTTTGGCTGCATTGGGTCTCCATTGCCGCGCGTGGGCTTTTCTCTGGTTGCGGCAAGCGGGCACCACTCTGCATTCAGCGCACTACTCTTCGTTGTGGTGCGTCGGCTTCTCGTCGTAGTGGCTTCTCTTGTTGCAGAGCATGGGCTCTAGGCGCATGCTTTAATAGTTGGCACACAGGCTCTGTAGTTGTGCCTTACAGGCTCTAGAGTGCAGGCTCAGTAGTTGTGGCACATGGGCTTAGTTGCTCCATGGCATGTGGGATCTTCCCAGACTGGGGCTCAAACTCGTGTCCCCTGCATTGGCAGGCAGATTCTTAATCACTGTGCCACAAGGGAAGCTCTATGGTATTCTTAGTGTTGTTTGTTTTATTCCTACAATTTGGTGTTGTGGATTCATGAATGACTATCTTTTTTTATATTTTACAGGATTTCTTTCTTGAGTATTTATGACTTAACGTTTCTTTCCCCCAAAACTGTATAACCTCTAGAAATTTTTGAAAAACTAGTCTGAGTTATTCCTTTTACTCTGTTTCATATTAGTTAGTACCTGCTATGAACACATACACCTTCTTTTAATAGACTATTTTTTTTAAGGAATTTTAGGTTCATGGAAAAATTGAATGGAAGTTATAGAGAGTTTCCATGCATTTTCTACCCCAGACATGCAGGCCCTCCCCAGTGATCAACATCCCACTCGAGAGTGGTATGTTTGTTATCACTGATGAACCTGCATTGACACAAATTAACATGTCAAAGACCATATTTATGTTAGAGTTCACCCTTGCTGTTGTATATTCTATAGGTTTAGACAAACATATACTGACATGTTTGTAGCATAATAGTACCATAAAAGGTAATTTCATTATTTAAAAATACCCTGCTCTACCTGTTCATCTCTCCCTCCCAAAGTACAGTTGCTTGGTTATGTGGTAATTTTCTGTTTAATCTTTTGAGAAACCCCCAGACTGTTTACCAAAGCAGCTGCACCATTTGACATTTCCACCAGGAGTGAGTGTATGAATTTTTCAGTTTCTCCACATCTTCACCAACACTTGTTATTGTCTCTTTGATTACAGCCATTTAAGGAGTATGGAGCTGTATCTCATTCTGGTTTTTTTTTTTTTTTTTTTTTTTTTGCGGTACGCGGGCCTCTCACTGTTGTGGCCTCTCCCGTTGCGGAGCACAGGCTCCGGATGTGCAGGCTCCGAGGCCATGGCTCACGGGCCCAGCCACTCCGTGGCATGTGAGATCCTCCCAAACCGGGGCACGAACCCGTGTCCCCTGCATCGGCAGGCGGACTCTCAACCACTGCGCCACCAGGGAAGCCCTCATTCTGGTTTTGATTTACATTTCTCTATTGAATAATTATGTTAAACATCTGTTTTTTGTGTGTTTATTGGATATTTTTCTATATTCTTTGGAGAAATGTCTGCTCAGATCCTTTGCCCATTTTAAAATTGGGCTATTTGTCTTTCTATTGAGTGTAAAAAGTTCTTTATATCTTCTAAATGTAAGTGCCTTGTCAAATATATATATATATATATATATATATATATAAGGCTGCAGGAGATATTATTTATTTAGATTTTTTTTTTTTGTATACTAGGTTTCTGTAGTATCCACAGTTAACAGTCCCAAAATGGATTTTCATGACTGGGAGGCTTTCAGGTTAGCCATAAGAATTCCTCAGTCTTAACTTTCTGGGATGAAAGGTGCTTAGGCCCACTTGGGAGTGCTTTCGTTTCAACAAATATCAACCTTACCTGCAGCCTCTGAGAACTGTGTTTGCAGAAATAATCATGTTGGTCACAACACCCATGCTGCTCTCCTTAGATCCCGCCATGGCTACTCTCTACTGGCCACATTCATCTTGGTTTTACATTTCCTGTTTACAAAAGTAATTTTCACCATATAAGACCTATTTTGACCAAGATAAAAATGTTTCACTCCCAGAAACCTTGGTCTAGGGGGCACAGTGTCACCTCATTTGACAGGAAAGCCACCTTCCATTGACTTAATCCTTCGGGAAGATGATAGTGTCTTAGTTGATCCTTTTCCTAATATCTGTCTCCTAAAGTGGAGCTAAAGTGTATTTGTTTCTTTTTTGTCCATCCTGGCTTGTTACCAGGATGCATTTAGTAGGAAAATTCATGATGTGGATAATGCCAAAAACTGAAAATTCAAGAATTAGATGTAGTTTGCTTTAAATACAGCACTGGTTATTGATATCTGTAATTAGCTTTTCTGTAAAAAACAAACAAAAATGCATCATTTATTATAAATATGTTTATTGAATTCCTAGTGTATAGAAAGCAGCACATTGACAACTTTTTAAAAACTGTTTGATCCCCTTTATCCATTTTTCCCAACCTCCCCACCCCACACCTTAGTTAACTACAAATCTGTTCTGTGTCTTTAGGTGGTTGTTGTTGTTGTTGTTGTTTTAAGATTACACATGTAAGAGAAATCATAAGGTATTTGTCTTTCTGCGTGTCACTTCGGGTAGCATAGTGCCCTTCATGTTGTCACACATGGCAAGATTTTATTCTTTTTAATGGCTGAATAATATTACATTGTGTATAGATACACATCTCACAGTTTCTTTATCCATTTATTTTTTGATGGACACTTAGGTTGTTTACTCATCTGTTGTAAATAATGCTGCAGTGGGACTTCCTGGTGGTCCAGTGGTTAAGACTCAGTGCTCCCAGTGCAGGTGATCGGGGTTCAATCCCTGGTCAGGGAACTAGATCCCGCATGCTGCAACTAAAGGAGCCCGCATGCTGCAACTAAAGGAGCCCACATGCTCACAACTAAAGATCCCACATCCGCAACAAAGATCCCACATGCTGCAACTAAGGCCCGGCACAGCCAAATAAATAAATATTTTTTTAAAAATGCTGCAATGAACAGGGAGATGCATGTATCTTTTTAAGATAGTATTTTCATTTTCTTCATGTAAATACCCAGAAGTGGAATTGCTGGATATTATGTTAGTTCTGTTTTATTTATTTGAGGAACATCTGTATTGTTTTCCATGGTGTCTGCACCGATTTACATTCCCACTAATGGAGCACAAGGGTTCCCTTTTCTCCACATCCTTGCCAGCACTTGTTATTTCTTATCTTTTTTTTTTTTTTTAAATAAAAGTCATTCTAAGAATTGTGAGGTGATATCTCATTGTGGTTTTAATTTTCATTCCCCTGATGATGAATGAAGTTCAGCATCTTTTCATGTATCTGTTGGCCATCTGTATGATTTCTTTGGAAGAAAGTCTGTTCGGATCTTCTGCCTAATTTTTAATCAGAATTTTTGTTGTTTTTGTTGTTGAGTTGTGAGTTCTTTATACATTTTAGATATGAAGTCCCTTATCAAATAAATGATTTGCAAATAATTTCTCCCAACCTTTAGGTTGCCTTTGCATTTTGTTGATAGATTCCATTGCTGTCCACAAACTTCTTAGATTGATGTAGACCTACTTGTTTATTTTTGTTTCTTTTGCTTTTACTTTTGATTTCAGATTCAAAAAATCATTGACAAGATATCAAGGAGCTTTCTTTGTTTTCTTCTAGAAGTTTTTTTTTCAGATATTACATTCAAGTCTTTATTGTTTTGAGTTAATTTATGCATATGGTGTAAGATAGTGGTCCAATTTCATTCTTTTGTATGTGCCTTTCAGTTTTCTCAATACTAATTATTGATGACACTGTCCTTTCCCCCTTGCATATTCTTGGCTCCTTTGTTGTGAATTTATTGATCACATATGCGTGGGTTTATTTCTGGACTTTCTGTTCTCTTCCGTTGACTTATGTGTCTGTTTTAAGGCCAGTAGCATGCTGTTTTAATTATGATACTTTGTAACATCATTTGAAATCAAGGAATGTGATGCCTTCACCTTTTTTATTCTTTTTCAAGATTGCTTCAGCTATTCGGTGTCTTTTTGGTTCCATACAAATTTTAGGATTATTCATTCTATTTCATGTGCATGTTTTTGCATGTAGAGAAGTTTTTGGCTCATTTGTGAAAATAACAAGTGGTGTGATTGCTAGATCATATTTAAGATTATGTTAGTTTTGTAAGAAACCACAAACTCTTCCAAAGTGGCTGTACCATTTGGCATTTTCATCAGTAATGAATGAAAGTTTTTGCTGCTCCACATCATTTCTAATATTTGGTGTTTTCCATATTCTGGATTTTGGCCATTGTCATAGGTGTTTAATGGTATCACATTTGTTTTAACACATATTTTCCTCAATTAAATCTATGGCATTTTTTAAACAGAATTTTTCATATCTTCAAAACATACTTTTAAAATTTAGTTACTGTTTTAGCCACAGAGATAACATTCAATTGACTTGCCATAGTTTTCTACAAGTAAGTTTTAAAAAAATATTTATTTAATTTATTTATTCGGCTGCGCTGGGGCTTACTTGCAGCATGTTGGATCTTCATTGCTATGTGCAAGATCTCCGTTGCAGCATGTGGGATCTTTTTACTTGCGGCATGCAGGCTCTTAGCTGCAACATGGGGGATCTAGTCCCTGACCTGGGATCGAACCTGGGCCCCCTGCATTGGGAGCACAGAGTCTTAACCACTGGATCACCAGGGAAATCCCTATAAGTAAGTTTTGATTTCTATTTTAATTTCAATGTTTTGGGATTTTTGCTACAAATAATTTATTCTAATAATTATTCTCCCTGTCTAGATTCTTCTTGCACATCATGGTATACTAATATTTAAATATCTCATTTTATTTAAGGAAATAGGTAATTTTTTTACACTCCATGGTTTCCTCATTATTATCGCTTCTAACACTTAATGTTTCCCAGAAATTTTCTTACATTCTTTGTACTACATATTTCTGTGAAGCCTCTTTTTTTCTCAGTTCTCTTTACAATTTTATCAAAAGTCACCTGGTCCTTGTTGATATACATCCTATTATTGTCCTGTTCTTCAGGCTGTTAATTGGCTGTTTATGTTGTTGACCACATCTCTGCATATAGAACTCTGCCATGGATCAACATGGCACTTGCAGAATTGTTTCTATGCTTAAACCCTGCTGTGAACACTTGTCCATACAAATCATTCTGTGCTCTGGGTCATTTAGTAATGCTCCTTCAGGGTACTGTTTTCTGTTGCTGTTTCTGAAGTCAGAATTTATTACTTTTGGGGACTTCCTTGGTGGTGCAGTAGTTAAGAATCTGCCTGCCAGTGCAGGGGACATGGGTTTGATCCCTGGTCCGGGAAGATCCCACATGAGGCGGATCAACTAAGCCCATGCGCCACAACTACTGAGCCTGCGCTCTAGAGCCCACGAGCCACAACTACTGAGCCCGTGTGCCACAGCTACTGAAGCCCACACGCCTAGAGCCCATGCTCTGCAACAAGAGAAGCCACTGCAATGAGAAGCCCGCGCACTGCAATGAAGAGTAGCCCTTGCTTGCCGCGGCTAGAGAAAGCCCGCGTGCAGCAACCAAGACCCAACACAGCCAAAAATAAATAAATAAATAAATCTTTAAAAAAATTCATTACTTTTGGATAAGTACATGTTATTTTCTATTGATTCATTATAAGAGTAAGTATTATCTATAGTAACAAATACAGTAAGATCACTTCTCATCTGATGTCTCTTAGATATTTGGGATTGTAATGTTAAAAGATCCAAAGATGTGATTTCAAATACTTTAAACAATTCCAGCAAAAGAGATTCTATTACTTTTATATAACAAAGATATTTGCACTGAAACTTCATGCTAAAATTGATGTTCTATTTTAAAAATATATAATGTAGTTCACAAGTTATTCTTACCAAATGTAATCACATCCACAAAGAGTTTAAACCTTGGCAAAAGCCTCCTGTCAGCTTTGTCTCCACCAGTCAACCTCTGTCACACCCCTGCCAAGTGACCATCATCCAGCAACCATGATCATCCTCCACTGCTGTACCCTTGAGAGGGTTTTATTGCATCCACATGTGTTCACACAGAGTGAATTCATTCATTCTCCAGGTTTTGCTTTTAGGTCCCGCAAAGAACATTCTTGTACATATCTTCCGGACATAAATATAACTCTCTTGAATGTATGCCTAGGAATGGAATTTGTGGGATACTCAGCTTGATCAAGTTTAGAGCAAATATTGGAATAGACGTAAACCTACAGTCTTCCCATAACAGCACTCTCTGTCTTCCTAATATCTTCCACATTTCCTTCATACCAACAATATAGCTTCCATAGAATGAGTCATGTTTATGCTTCTTGCTACGGCAGTTCTTCTTTTCCCAAGGTTAGGCTTTCATCTGCTGCAGTACAGTCCTCTTCCCATAGACTTGCAAGCACAAGCAGTGCTCCCACATTGCCCACTACTTCACTCTTGCTTTGTTAAATCCCAGTCCTGGCCTCCCCTCAGATTTTTGTGGATCTAAGTGAACTCTGTTGGTACTTCTTAGTACTGTGTCACTATTTAGCACTTGGGCTCCCCAGTTCCCATAAGACCCCACTCCTCCCCATACCCCACACACTGCATAAGGAAGGACCCCTACTTGCACACAGTACAGTTTGCTCAGATCAGCAACTCGGTCTGGTCACTGTGTACATCAACATGTGCTGGACGTGATTCCTATCATCTGGGAATGGTAGGACAGTCACAGTATAAGTGACACAACTCACTGCCCGTATCTTCCTAGAAACATTTCTAAGAAACTGGTATTTCCTGGGATCTCTTAAAATCTGTACTGCCTGGATGGACAATGCTGCTTAATACATGTGAACATGTCAATGTTATTCTACACACCCAGGTTCAAACCTTGGCCTTTGAATTTCCTTTCTGAGTTAGGGATAGATGTGTAAGCATTTTGGGTCCTTTATTTTTATTTATTTAGGCTGCACCGGGTCTTAGTTTTGGCATGTGGAATCTTTGTTGCAGGATGTGGGCTCTTAGTTGTGGCATGCGGACTTCACAGTTGCGGCCTGTAGACTCTTAGTTGCGGCATGCGGGATCTCGGTTGCGGCATGTACACTTCTCAGTTGTGGCATGTGGACTCTTAGTTGTGGCATGCGTGCGGGATCTGGTTCCTCGACTGGGTCGAACCTGGGTCCCCTGCATTGGGAGCATGACGTCTTACCCACTGGACCAGCAGGGAAGTCCCAGCGTCCTTACGTGGCATGCAGGATTTTAGTTCCCCTGACCAGGGATCAAACGCATGCCCCCTGCATTGGGAGCGTGGAGCCTTAACCCCTGGACCGCCAGGGAAGTCCCAGGCCCTTTATTTTTCTATGAAAATTAGTGATAATTTAGCTCAAGAATAATTAAGTTAATGCTGTTATGGGGTTTGAAATATTGCATGGCATATAGTAAGGGCTGTAAAGTTACCTTTAGTTAATAACATATGTCATTTTTTTGGTCATATTTATTATGAGATTGACCTTGGCTTACATTATATTTTGGCTGTTATCTTTTTGTAATTTTTTTCCATATGAATGTTCTCTCTGACTTTAGATAACAAATTTTCAAAGCATGGATTTTATACTGTATACATATATTTTTGCCATATAACTATAATTAAGTGATACTAGGTAGTTGAACTATGTACTGGCTGTTATAGAACTTCAGGCTTGACATCATGATTGAGATTTCAGACAGTTTTCCCTAATTCTTAAATTTCATACATATGTGTATTGACCTGAAGCTGATATTTCAAACTTCAGTGCTTATCACGATTTTTTTTAATTTTTCCTATTGTGTGTTCCTTCTGGAATGAAAATTCTTTTTTTTTTTTTTTTTGGTACTTACTCAAATCTTTTAGAATTCCAGAGACTATTATTTTGTATAACTGTGGTTACTTACTAACTTACCTGCTAGATTTATCATGGTTTTATCAATTATTGTTGTGATGTACAGATTCGTAAAATTTTTTTTTTCTTGCATCATATTCATGTTATTCAACGTTATTATAAATTTAAAGATTAGGGAAGACAGTCTCAAATCTCAATTTTGATTTTATGCTTCTAGTTCTATAAGCCAGTACGTATCAATAGATAAACTTTCTAATTATGGAGGATCATTTAATTATTCAGTTATCTGGGAAAAAATATGTGTAGTACATTGTGTGTGTGCTTGAAATTTAATTATCTAAGATCAGAGAAAACATTAATATGGGAAAAAGTATAAAAAGAAAACTAAAAAAAACTATATCACAGTAGTGTTTGAAGACCATGCTTGAAGAATTTCTGTGTTCATTGTATTATTTTTTGTGTAATTATCTAATTCAACATAAAATATTTTCCAACTCTATATAATAGGAAGACATTCTGCTGGATTTGCAATCAAGGAATTATCACCAAGAGACGACATTACTAAAGGAGAATTATGCCATCTAGTGACATTAGAAAGAAGTAAAAGTCATGGCATCAAGGATTTTGACCTCAAGAAAGTCTGTGCAGATGTGCAGGAGTGTGAGAGTGAGTGGGGATGTGATGCAAGAGATTATGAAGAAGTACTTTTGACCCATAACAAAAATCTCACTCATGGAGAAGATCAAGATAATAAATCCTTAATTAATTTTCCTCAGAGTGTTTCTGTAAGAAGTAATGCACGTGAATATTTCACGCACGACAAGACATTCATAAGAAGTTTGTTAACAACGAAAAATAACGTCAGCGTTGCTGGAAACAGAGATCTCAAGTGTTTGGAAAGTAGACCTGGAGTGAGGCTGCAGGCCCAGGCGGCTCAGCTGCAGAGATTTCCAGCTGAGGAGAAAGTGTATGCATGCGGACAAGTTGAGAAGCCAGTCAGCAGTGGTTCCTCAGTTTCACCACTTCACAGAATTGCTCCTAGTGTGGAAAACACTTTGTCACCTGCACAACACAGGAGAACACACACTCGAGAAAAATCTTACAGCTGTAATGACTGTGGGAAGGCTTTTAGCAAAAGCTCAAACCTCAGGATCACAGGAGAATTCATTCTGGACAGAAACCTTACAGATGTAGTGAGTGTGGCAAAGCCTTTAACCACCAGTCACACCTCACAACACATCAGAGAGTGCATACAGGAGAGAAACCTTACAAATGTCATGAGTGTGGCAAGGTCTTTAGTCGAAATTCACACCTTGCAAATCATCAGAGAATGCACACTGGGGAGAAACCTTACAAATGTCATGAGTGTGGCAAAGCCTTTACCCAGTTTTCACACCTTAGCAGACATCAGAAAATGCATGCTGGAGAGAAACCACACAGATGTTATGAGTGTGGCAAGCATTTTACGCAGCGTTCAAACCTTATGGCACACCGGAGAATTCATACAGGAGCAAAACCTTTTAAGTGTAATAAATGTGATAAGGCTTTTATTGAACGGTCACAACTTTGGGGTCATGAGAGAACTCACACTGGAGAGAAACTTTACAAATGTGATGAGTGTGGCAAAGCCCTTACAAGACATTCATATCTTACTCAACATAAAACAATCCACACTGGAGACAAACCTTACAAATGTAATGAGTGTGGCAAAGCTTATACTCAATTTGCAAGCCTCACCAGGCATCTGAAAATACATACTGAAAACGAACGTAAGCCTCACACATATGGCAACGCTATTATTCAAACCTCAGAAGTTTAGGGATCATCCGATTTCATAGTAGAAAGAAACTTTAAAAATAAAACGATTCAGACAATTTATGCGTGTATTCAAGCCTTACTCAACATATGGGAGTCTGTCAGGGAGAAAGAACACATACAGATGGCCAGCAGGCGCATGAAAAGATGCTCAGAATCACTAATCATCAGGGAAGTGCAAATCAAAAGCCCAACGGGATATCACCTCACACCTGTTTCCAATGGCTGTCATCAGAGAGACAATAACAAGCGTTGGCAATGGTGTGGAGGAAAGGGAACCCTGTGCACTGTTGCTGGGATTGTAAATTGGTGCAACATTTATGGAAAACAGTATGAAAGCTCCTCAGAAATTAAAAAACAACAACAACAAAAACAAACCTGTTATATGAGCCAGGTATTGCCCTTCTGGCTCTTTGCTGGAAGAAAAGGAAAACACTAATTTGAGAAGATATAGGCACTTGAATATTCATTGTAGCATTATTTCCAGTAGCCAAGACATGGAAGCAACCTAAGTGTCCATCAATAGATGAATGCTTAGAGGAGATACAGTGTGTCTCCACACACACACACACACAGGAATATTACTCACCCATAAAGAAATCCAGCCATTTGCAACAACGTGGATGGATCTAGAGGATATTACGCTAAGTGAAATAAGTCAGACATAGAAAGACAAATACTGCGTGATCTACTTATATGTGGAGTCTAAGAAACAAAAACAAAAGAGAATGAAAACAGATTCACAGATGTGAAGGACAAATGTGTGGTTGTTGCCAGAAGGAAGGGCGGTGGGGCGGTGGGTAAAATAGGTGAAGGGGATTAAGACGTACAAACCTCTGGGTATTTAGATAAGTCATGGGGATGTAATATCCAGCGTTAGAAACATGTTAAAAAATATTGCAGTAACTGAGGACAGATGGCTACACATATCGTTATCATTTCATAAAGTAAATGTTACCTCGTGTGTAGTACAGCCAAAACGAACAATGTTATAATCAATTATATTTCAATAAAAAGACTCTACCGTAGAGAGAAACCATATAAAACTAATGTACGTGATCTTTAATATTTACTCAATTGAATTTTTGTTATAAACACTAAACCTGCAGACATCAATACGATAGTCAGGGACTGTTACAAAAACTCCATACACACATGCTTGACAACATACATGAAATGGTAAAAGCGGAACTGACCACAAATCACCCGTGTGGGGCTTCCCTGGTGGCGCAGTGGTTGAGAATCCGCCTGCTGATGCAGGGGACACGGGTTCGTACCCCGGTGCGGGAAGATCCCACATGCCGCGGAGCGGCTGGGCCCGTGAGCCATGGCCGCTGAGCCTGCGCGTCCGGAGCCTGTGCTCCGCGACGGGAGAGGCCACAACAGAGGGAGGACCGCATACCACAAAAAACAAACAAACAAACAAAAAAATCACCCGTGTGAAACAGATAATTTGAATAAATACTTTGAATTACAGAGTGAATGTGTATTTTTATCTGTATAGAGATTACACACTGCGATGTGAAATACAAAACTCTCGTTGGTTAGAATGAGCAATTTCATTCGCACACCCTCCAGAACAGCATTTCTGTTTCCATTCACCATTGTGCTCAGTTCCAGAGACTCATAAGGACAAGACCTGGGGTTTGAGGCTTGGAGGACTATGGCATGTGTTACTTTAGGTCACTAAACCATTGCTTTAAAAAGAGCAATGTTTAAAAAACTTTTTTTTAATAAATTGCATTGTTCTTTATTTTTTGTTTAGGCATTTATTTGCCTTTTTAAAACCATCTTTCCCTCATCCCAGTTTTATAACTGTCATATATTAACTTTAAACTGTACAGCAGAATGGTCTTACATATGTTGTGAAATGATTGCCGAAACAAGTTTACTTAGCGTCCATCATCTCATATCGGTACAATGAAAAGAGAAAAGAAACAACAATTTTTTTTCCTTTTAATGAGAACTGTATTGTTTAAAATACTTTATTCCACACTTGTGATGAATTACATTCAAATAAATACCTTTGAGAAAAACTTGTTTACATCATAATATACCTAAATCAGTAATGTCTAAATGTAATTTCAGATTATACATTCATTTTGAGGGTAGACAGTTTTATTTTTAAAATTGTAATGTATCTTAGCTCTTTTCTCTGTTCTTCATCTCAAAGTTTTGTCAAATGTGGATAACAAAGCCTGTAAAACATGAAGTCATTGGGATTTATTTTTACCTAAAGTATTATGAAGTTTGCAGTATTTCTGCAAGGGCATTTTGTAGGGAGGTATATTCTCTTTAATATGAGCTCTATAGAAAGTAAAACTAGATTATCAACTATCAAATAATTTCATTTCTATACTCGGGAATTTTTATGGCAGTATCTGTCACTTAACATCTACTACTAGGTATGTTTTCTCACGTCCTTACATGTGAAAGATTTCATGTGCAGGAAATGGTAATCATTTGGAATGTATTGTTTGGATAGGGTAAGTAGCGTATTTATTTTCACATAAAAATGAGCAGAATGTCTTGGCATGGCACACATATGAATAGAAGAAGGTATGTCATCACATTTATAAAAGATCTATTGACTAGGATAGACTTCAGGATCTTTATAAGGTAGATTACTTTGTATTATGTAATATTGCTAACTAGTCATGTTGGCAAGAAAGACATTTCAGCATGGAGTTGACAGTGGAATTTTTCAGCAAACACAGAACACTACAGGAGAAACTAATTATAGGCAGAAGTCATGAATCCATTTGTTCCTGGTGAGTTTTGTTTTAATAATAATTTCAAGGCAGCAAAATGGACATATTCACAAGAAAAGGACATTTCCTCAATCACAATAGATTTTGAAACGTCTTGTAATATTAAGAAACAGATGCAAATTATTAATGGTCAAAAATGTGAAAACACAATGATCTTGTTTGACCTGTGTATATATATTAAACCCTGTGCTAGAAAACTAAAGAGTATACATTTTTGAGCACAGATGGAACAACTAAAATATTCACCACTGTCAAATTTAGGTAAAGAGAGATTTTATTCCAAAGGATTATGACAGTAGAGAGAGTGCTGCAACCACAAAATCTGAAAAGTCTCAACAACCAGACAGAAAAGAACTTTTCATTTATACTGAGGGCTAACCAAGTCTAGGAAAAAAATCCCATGTGCAGAATAAACGAGCAGGTGGCATGACGCACAGTTGATCAGGGAACGTTTCACCCTTAAGTCACCTATTCTTGGGAGTGGATGGTGTGGCAACAGGCTTCTTCTGAATTACAGTGCTCAAGAGTGGTCCAAAATTCAGGGGCCTTGGGAGACGAGAAAAACGTAAGTAAATGTTGCTTAAATCATGTTTACAAGCATTGTTCCGAGTGATCAATGAGGACAAACAATTCAGTAATCTTTGATGAGGCAAAGGGTGGGATTTTGGAGGGTGTGTATCTGGATGGTTCCTAAGTAAACAAAGGAAACATTGAAACTAATGGGGAAGAGTGGTTCTTAGTAAGCTGTTAAAAAGGGGAAAGGAGTCCTTTTACCTTTGCTGTTTTCCAGAGTTAACAGACTGAAGTCCAACGTTGTCACTATATAATGACACCAAGGAAAATTCAAAAGCTAATAAATGTATGTTAATTTTGAAAATTTGAACATTAGACACTCAGTTTCTGAAGCTAGTGATGTTATCGAAAAATCTTAAGGAATAAAGAACAAGAATAGCCACAAAAGAGAAGCCAAAAGGAAGTGGATATCCATAGGAGACATGTTTATTCATGACTGGTAGATCAATGAAGTTAAAAATTCAGAAATATGCCAAAGTGCACATGAAAAGTTAATAAGTAGCAAAACCTACAGTGGAGACATTAATATTCGGGAAATGGAAATTCCTATCACGATAAGAAAGGGTCTTATTCATCACATCCTATAGCAAGATAAAGGTCAGAGTAAAAAATAAAATATGGTTGAAACACACCATTATAAGGCAATTATACTCCAATAAAGATGTTAAAAAAAAAAGACAACATGAAGAAGGAGGAAAAAAAATACGGTTGAATTATTCAGTAAGGCTTGGTTCTCAAGCACCTGACTCCGTAGCCTTTACTTGCTCACAGTCTCCAACGGAGCCCCTCAGACAATGACTGGTTTGGGGTTGAAAATTTTCTTCAGTGATTGATGTCTCCAAGTGAATGGGGAACAGAAGTGAAAATTATGCTCTGCAGGGAAGTGAGTGCAATATGGCACATTCCGCACAGGCACAATTTTGCCTTTCCTATCACAGTCCAGTTTCCATCACCTACTCTAAAACTCAGGCTTTCGCTTAATAAGAACGTGTTGGGCTTCCCTGGTGGCGCAGTGGTTGAGAGTCCGCCTGCCGATGCAGGGGACACGGGTTCGTGCCCCGGTCCGGGAAGATCCCACATGCCGCGGAGCGGCTGGGCCCGTGAGCCATGGCCGCTGAGCCT
>NC_041230.1:2222307-2249179 GCF_002837175.3 Physeter macrocephalus
CCCGCGTAAAGCAAAAAAAAAAAAAAAAAAAAAAAAAACCAAAATAAGAACGTGTTAACTGCCGGGGGCCTCAGAAGTTCCCGGGTCAGACCACGCCCACAACCTCGAGCCCCGCCCCTCCTCCGGTCCCAGAGCTCTCAGCGCCTCGCTGCTCAGAGGACCCTCGTCTTTGCTTGCCGACCGTTCTCAACTCTCCGCTTCTGCACCTAGCCTGGCTCCAGAGGACACCAGACCAGTTCAAAGGATCCAAAGTAGAGGAGCAGAGTCTCTCCGGAGGGAAGAGGAACAGACCAGAACCTCCCAGGGGCGGGTTCGAAGACCACACCCGGCGTCCACAGGCTGCGCCCAGCCTTCAAACACCGCTTCCACCCACCGGAACGTCCTTTGACGCGCCCTTTGGTGGCCACGCCCTCGACTCGCCTCCTTGCGCATGCGCAGTGAGGTGAGACCCGTAACGAGGGACGCTCGCTCGCCAGTCTCGGTTTTTTGGTCCGAAACTAACGGCGCTGTGCAATCTTCAGGCCCCGCTTCTCCACACCTCGGTTTCGGGGGTCTCCCGGTAAGTTAAAAACGCCTGAACGCGGTCGTCGCTCTCGCTCTGAGTCCGCCTCTTTCGCCTCTCGCGGCGTCGGCAGAAGACTCGGTTCGGTCCTGGGAGTGTGGGTCCGGTTCCGGTTTAAATCGCTCTGAGGCAGGTGCCGGCCCCAACTTTCTGCTTTCGGTCCGTAGAGACACTGACCTCCGGCAGCGATGTTTTCCTACTCTGACTCCCTTTCTCAAACCTTTGTGTGACTCCTGGCTCCACCCCCGCCCCCACTCCTCAGTGCTGTTGCTATCACCCCCTTTCTTTGCTGGCTCATTGAATCATGACAGTTGATGTATCCTCACACTTGTTTTAACTTTAATCTCAGAAGCGATGGGATATGTTTTAAATATCCAAATTGCTTTCACTCTAAATTTCATTGTTCAGATTATGAGGTTTATATGCTTTCTGCTGTATCCTGTATTGGAACTATTCTTTGAAGTCTGCTAAATAACTTCACTATGCATGTGGTAAGGATGTTGATCACCTTTTAACACTCAAAACCTAGTTTAACCAGTTAGTTTAATATTCAGTAGCTTCTTTCTTCCCTTAAGTGATCTGCTCAGTTAGTGAGCTCTGAGTTTAAGTGTCCAACTAAGTAGATTGTCCCCCCAAGTCCCCTTTGTCCTTTCTGTGCAGATGTTAACTGATGGGCTGGATTTGTTACTGACCTGGGCTCTTGGACTCTAATCAGTAGAAATTGGTAACAGTTAGGCCAGACGAAGAATTCAGGCAGAGCTTTACTGGGACTCGTGCTGTAGCACAAGTGAGCGAGAACAAGAAACAGGTGCCCTTGCTCGCCCCCTGATGGGGGGTGTGGTGCGAGCTGGTCCCTTAAAGGGGGTGAGGGAGGGGCAGATCGGTGGGTCGGGCCAGAGGTGTAGCTTGCCTGCCCACCCCCTTGGTGGTGCCGTGTGCGGGGATCATGTGCAGGACCCTGCTTTTGCTCTCAGCACCTCAGAAGTGGCCGTTGGGTTTTGGCCTTTTTGTTTCTTATTGTTCATAAGCTGTTTGCCCAAGCTGTGCATGTATGCAGTTATTTTTAGTGCCTTATGGTTTCTTTGTATTCCGTGTTCAGGACACATTTGTCCAGGTGCAGGCACTGTAGTCAAGGGTCCCAGGTTCCAGCCTTTTCCAGATTGATGTGAAACTTTGTTCCCACAGAACCCATGTGTTCATGATGAAGAGATTGATAGGGCTCATCTCCACGGGTGACCCTCTTTCTTGTTTTTCTGGAGGAATAACTCTTTGTAATTTCATATTTTTTGACTAAATGTTGTCTGGAAGAGAGGAATTAAACGTTTGAATTTGATTAAATCATGAACGAGAAGCTTCTCTTGCTCAGGAATATGAAAGGTAATCTGGAATTAGGACGTTTAAACCTTTTCTACCTAAACCTATCCAGGCTGCCACTTCTACCCAGTTCTGCTCACCTAACTCAGATTTCTTCAGGGTAACTTGGTAAAATTACTCCCCCTCTGAGCCTCAGGGTACCCACCTGTGACATGGAGAAGATAGAGGAGACCAGTTTGCCCGGTTATAACTGAAATTTTAAACATGTTCCAGTCTACCAACAATTAGGAAAAAACACTTGAAAAAAGAGGCAGGGGCATAGGCCCAGAGTTGGAGGCATACCTTTTTCTCAGCTTGTCTTTCTCTGTCTCTGTATCAGGGGTAAATCATAAGTTTGATTGCGTCATCTCTTGCCATTAAATCCTTTTATGGTTTCCCATCACCCTCGGGACAAATTGTTCAATATCGCTGCAGCAGGGAGCTCTGGAGATGGGGTGGCCCCCAGATTTGCTCCCAATTATTGCATCAGATGGTAACTCCATTCATCAACAGGTAACTCCCTGTTGATCCAGGGGGCAGAGCTTAGCTCAGTCAATTCCAGGTCCTCCTCTTAGCTTTCAAAAAATGGGGGAAAAATTTCTGTCACCACAAGGTACTTTTAAAAATGGCTATTATTAACAGTACTATTTTCCTCTCCCCCTTTCTACTGTGGCTCATGCCATCCTTTTCTAAATTTGATGTATCCTCACACTTGTTTTAACTTAATCTCAGAACCCATTGGATATATTTTTTAAAATATTTATTTATTTGGCTGCGTCTGGTCTTACTTAGTTGCAGCACATGGGATCTTTAGTTGTGGTGTACAAACTCTTAGTTGCAGCATGTGGGATCTAGTTCGCTGACCAGGGATCGAACCCGGGCCCCCTGCATTGGGAGCACGGACTGTTAGCCACTGGACTACCAGGGAAGTCCCTGGATATTTTTTAAATTCCCTGATTGTTTTCCTTCTGAATTTTATTGTTTAGATTATGAGGTTTATATGCTTTTTATCCTAACTTGGAACTATTCTTTGATGTCTGGTAAATAACTTTACAGTATTTCACTATGCGTGTGGTAAGGATGTTGATAATCTTTTAACATTCAAAACCTAGTTTAACTAGTTTAACATTCAGTAGCTGCTTTCTTCCCTTAAGTGATTTGCTAAATTAGTGAGCTCTGAGCTGAAGGCTCCAGCTAAGTAGGTGTTCCCCTCTAATCCCCTTTGTCCTTTCTGTGCAGATGTTGAAGGATGGGCTGGATTTTTTGTTTGTTTTTAATTTTTTGGCCACGCCACGCGGCGTGTGGGATCTTAGTTCCCTGACCAGGGATAGAACCCGCAC
Organism: Physeter macrocephalus; assembly: GCF_002837175.3. Lineage (NCBI taxonomy): Eukaryota > Metazoa > Chordata > Mammalia > Artiodactyla > Physeteridae > Physeter > Physeter macrocephalus. Next base: position 2,225,563 of record NC_041230.1, read on the forward strand.
CCCCTGCAATGGAAGCCTGGAGTCTTAACTACTGGACTGCCAGGGATGTCCCAGGATGGGCTGGATTGATGTGGAATTTTGTTCCAACAGAGCCCATGTGTTCATGATGAGGAGATTGCTCAGCGCTCATCTCTACAGGTGACTCTCTTTCATGGTTTCCCGGAGTAATAACTATTTATGATTTTGTATTTTGATTTTTTTTGGGGGGGAGTAGAGGAATTAAATGTTTGGGTTTGATTAAACCCCTGAAAGAGAAGCTTCTCTTGCTCAGGAATATGGAAGGTAATCTGGAATTAGGACAAACTCTTTGTATTTAAACTTATCCAGGCCACCACTTACACTGTTCTGCTCACTCAACTCAGACTTCTTCAGGGTAACTTGGTAAAATTACTTCCCTTCTGAGTCTCATGTGCCACCTGTTAACATGGAGAAGATAGAGCAGACCAGGTTTTCAGAGTCTGAGCAAATGGGATCCCTGAAATGATTTTGAAAATTGGTCTTGTGTTTGCATTTGGCAGGTTTTTTGGATGTGTGCCCAGTTATCATTGGAATTTGAAACATGTCCTAGTCCTCCAACAATAATGAATTCCACTAAGAAGGAGGCAGGCGCATAAGCCCAGAGAACGAGGCATGACTCTCAGCTTCTTTCTCTATCCGTGAATCGTGGGGTAAATCTTTTTTCTTTTTTCTTTTTTTTTTTTTGAGACTTGTGATGGTTTCATAGTGTATGCAGATGTCAAATCACTATTTAGTATATTTGAAACATGTACATCAATTATACTTCAAAAAAATAGAAGAAAAAGCTAATGTGACTTTAGAATACATTGATATAAATGCAACATTCGATATCAATATCATAAAAACAGATGGTTGTTTCTTCATCTCTTCAGTAGAATATTCCGTTTTGGACTTTGGGCCAAATTTTAGGAGGAACCTTTGACAACGTAGGATGCTTACATGAGAAAGCAGAACTGAGCCAAAGGACTTGTGACAACTTTTTGAATAATTGCTTAATTGCAATCTTCACATAAACACTGGAGCACTGTAACTCAGTGCAAGAAACAGTATTTATTGGTTTATGATGTTTGTCATAAAAAAAATACACAGTATGTTTTACTGAAGGCAGAGGTTGTGAAGAAAAGATTAGACCATGTGTTTGTGGAAACTTGTAGTGTTGGATGTGCTGCTGTGTGTCTCCACACTAATCAGTATCAACGAGAGTATGAGTGGGCAGGGAATGCAGTCAAATGGAGAACAGTTCCTACTCTGATTACATTGAGGGGGTAAGAAGGCTACTTGTTGAAGATAGAAAATACCTCATCAATATGGACTACCCTAGCTCCTTAGGTATTATATCCTCATGTTTAATGACCTGCTTCCAGTCCCAGCTGGCATAAAATCCACTTTTTAGATAGTGCTCGAGGTTGCACCAGTGGATGTGTTGAGAGCCACATCCTTGTACCTTCTGGTATACAGACAAATTTTAGCACTAGGAATCCAGTAGGAAAGTAATCCAATGATATTCATAATAAAATGGTATCACTGTGAAAGTAATATTGCTGTACGCACAATGACATCTACCAACTGGTGTGTGCTTACTTCTGCTGTTATACCTACCTCTGCTCATTCAATGCCAACAGCCTATTGCCGGTAAGACACTGAAACACAGACAGATATTTCTTTCTTAATAATTATGTTTTCATCGAGTGTTACATGATTAAGGATATCGTCTCGGGGGTTCCCTGGTGGTCCAGTGGCTAAGACTCCGCACTGCCAATGCAGGGGGCCTGGGTTCAATCCCTGGTCAGGGAACTAGATCCCACGTGCTGCAACTAAAGCTTTCGCATGCCGCAACTAAAAAATTCCCACGTGCCGCAACTGAGACCCAACGCAGCCAAATAAATAAATATATACAATTTTTTAAAAAGAATAGCGTCTTACCACTCAAACGCCTTGTTTCAAATGGCCTATAAGTAGACCCCACTGAATGATGAGGAGCTGGGTAAGTCAGTTACTATAAGGTAGGCTTTCAAATTATGTTCAAAAGAGATCTCAGGAGATGGTTGCCAGCATCTGGAACCGAATGCAAGCTACCAGAGTGGAAAACGTGTTCCCTTTTACACAGAGCTTACTTTCTTTTAGGGAAAATAGATATGTGAATATTTTAAAACATACCTTGTTAAATGAAATAATAGAAGCATGCGTAAACTGCAGAGGTGAATAATTCTTTCTGGGTGGGATTAAATGGGACCGTTGGGGGAAGAGAAAGAATCAGGAGAGGCAACTCTTACAGCCATTTCATCTTAGTTTATTTTTATTATTCAAGTTGGATTTAAATAGTTTATATTAATTCAACAGCTAATGAAGGAGAAGCAGCATTCCAAAAGAAAGTAAGTAAGTGTGTTGTCGGGGTGAAGAAGAGAATATTAGCATCCTGTAATGTTGCTTGGATGCAGAGCGTGACACAGAGAGTGAAAGAAATGCAGGCAAAGCAGGGGTCCTGTCACCAGGGGACTCCGGATGTAGTCTCTCCTAAGGAGCTTGATTTGATCCTTTTGACACGAAGACTCTGCTGCGGCCTCTCCCGTTGCGGAGCACAGGCTCCGGACGCGCAGGCCCAGCGGCCATGGCTCACGGGCCCAGCCGCTCAGCGGCATGTGGGATCCTCCCAGACCGGGGCGCGAACCCGGTTCCCCTGCATCGGCAGGCGGACGCGCAACCACTGCGCCACCAGGGAAGCCCCAGTGTTGCATTTTAAATAGTGAACTCTCCTAAGTATGTGGATTATGGATTGAAGGAAGAAGAAATCACAGGCAAGGGAAACACTTCGCAGATCTTTGGGATTATCTGAGTGACACGTAAGGATGAGCGTGGGGTAGAAAGCATCATACGAAAGGAAAGGATGAATTAGAAACCTATTGAGAAGGTAGAGTCTGTGTCATTTGATGATTTATTAGATGTAGGTAAGAGGAAAGGCTGGAGTAATTGAAGATGATACACTGTTCCCTGGAAGAATAGATACTGTGCCACTAATTAAGTTGAAGAAACAAGTATAATTACAGGTTTTAGGGTAAATCTTAAGTTTAATTGTGTCATCTCTTGGCATTAAACCCTCTTAGGGTTTCCCATCGCCTTCAGGACAAAAATCTGAAGTCTTCAGTATAGCTTCAGCAGGGAGCTCGGGAGCTGGGGTGGCCCTTCGGAGTTGCTCCCGCTTGTCGGATGGGACAAGCATCCTATCCTGCATCAGCCAGTCACTGGATACTGGCTTCCTCGGGAGGAGCCAGGGGCTGGGACGAGGCACTTGCCTCTGGCTGAGGGCCAAGTGGACAAGGACGGCGCAGGTGCAGCGCAGTGGGCGTTCCAGCGGCAGCAGGGAGGGCTTCCTGAAGAAGTGGGTGACGGGCTCACTGACTGGTCTCCTTATAGGCGCTAATTTTGTCTGCATTCCTCCTGTCGCTGTGGTCCTTCTCTCCCCCATATTAAGGTCCTCCCCGTGTGTATATTTGTGGCAGGGGAGGGAGGTATGTTGATTCTAAGCATTTAAGAACGTATTTTTGTCACACAGAATAATCCTACCTGAGAAAGAAGCCCAGAGGAAGAGGAAAGAAAGGAGAAGGAATGGCCCTTTCCCAGGTGAAAGTCATATTCTTTGTGGACTGTTCTCTCCTTCCTAAAATGACACGTTTCGGACGCGCAGAGCTTCTTGGTCTCTGAAGCTTCCTGTCTAAAATGTTTACTCACACACAGGGCCTTCCCTCAGTCTCCTCTCTCCTCCCTGCAGATTCCATGTCACTGTGACCCAGTGACGGGGAACTTGGGAAGAGCCCCCTTTCAGGTGGTCATCCCGTGAAAGGTTTTATACTCAGGCGTGGGTTGGAGATGGGGAGTAGGCTCTGTGGTGTCAGTGAGGTAGGGCAGTGAGGATTGTTTAGTGCACCCTTCTGGATGCCCTTTCAGCTCCATGTAAACCAGGATGAAAGAGACTACATATGTAAGTGATGTACTGCTGTGCACAAATACCTGAGGAGGTCTGGGAAGGAAGACTGATATGGGGAAACTTGCTTTGTCAGATTTTATAAGTGCCTTTGAAATAAAAGGAGTGAATCAGTGGTTTTCACTCTAAAATATCAGTACTGTAAAGTAGAATGGGAATTTGAGAAACAGAAATAAATAATAGGGTGTTATCTAACAATAAGGGTTTTAAATATTATTCACAGCATGTTTGTCTTACAGAGACCCTCCTGTTCATGTGGGGACTCTCATGCAGCATGTGTTTTATTTATTTACTTTAGAAGATTTATTTATTTATTTACTTTGGCTGTGCCAGGTCTTCGTTGCAGAAGGTGGGATCTTGGTTCCAGCATGCAGGATCTTTGGTTGCAGCATGCAGGATCTTTTTTAGTTGTGGCATGCATGTGGGATCTACTTCCCCAACCAGGGATTGAACCTGGGCCCCCTGCATTGGGAGCGTGGAGTCTTACCCACTGGACCACCAGGGAAGTCCCAGCATGTGTTTTAGATGGTTATAATTTAGCCAAGACATAGGAGCACAAATTTCTGTCATCAGATAGACTGGAGCCAAATTATGATTCTACTGCTTGTTGTTCAGTGTTATATTTTTTTTGTTTTAAACACTTCATAGATACAGTTCTGTAATTCAGCTTCACACAGCGATGCAGTTTAGAGACTAAGAAGTAAAATATCCCCTTCCCTGTCACATCTTAACACCATCACTTACTGTCTCCATCAGAAACCACTGTTCGTTCTCACTGCAAATCTTACAACAGTACATTTACATATGGAAATGTGATTTTAGAAAATATTCTTTACTAAATATTTTGTTATGGTATTTTATTCTTCAAATTTAAATATCTACATACCATGTATCTTAGACTTGTTTTCATGAATAGACATAGAGATGACTTTCTTTTTTGTATCCTCAGTGGAGCATTCTCTTAATGAAGATAAATGGGTCCTTTACAGTTTTTACAGTTATAAGAAAAGGCCGGGACTTCCCTGGTGGTCCAGTGGTTAAGAATCCACCTTCCAATGCAGGGGACGCAGGTTTGATCTCTGGTCGGGGAACTAAGATCCCATATGCCGTGGGGCAACGGAGCCCCTACGCCGCAACTACTGAGCCCATTTGTGCACTCTAGAGCCCATCCGCCACAACTAGAGAGGCTGTGTGCCGCAACAATTGCCCGTGTGCCGCAACTAAGACCTGACGCAGCCAAATAAGTAAATAAATTTATTATTTAAAAAAAAAGCCACAGTGGCTGCTTCTGAGCATGCCAACTTTACTATAGATATCTAAGAATTTCTCCAGAATGAGAAGCTTGAGCATGATTACTGGGTTAATAATGGTGTTCATAAGGAAGCACAGATACTACAATTACTAAATAAAGATTTTAAATCAACTGTCTTAATTGTACTCAGAGACTTAAGGGAAACCATGGACAGAGAACTAAAAGAAAGTAGGAGAAAACTGTTTCAAGAAACAGAAAATATCAATAAAGAGAATTAGAAATTCTAGAGCTGAAAAGTACCACAACTGAAATTGAGAATTCCCTAGAGGATTTCAACAGCAGATTGACAATCAGAATAAAGAATCAGTGAAGCTGAACATAGGTTAATTGGAATTATCCACTCTGAATAGAAGAAAGGTGGTAAAAAGAAACATGAACAGAGACTAAGAAACTTTTGAGACATTCCCAAGAATACCAGTATACACATAATAGGAGTCCTAGAAGGAAAGGAGAAACAGGAAAGGGCAGAAATAATATTTGAAGAAATAAGAGCTGAAAAACCTCACAAATTTATTAAAAATGTGAACCTGCAAATCCAAGAAAGTCAACGAACTCCAAGTATGATAAATTCATAGAGAGCTTGGGCAAGACACATAGTCAATTGTTAAAATACAAAAAAAGAATGTAGAGAGTAGCAAGACAGAAATGACTTCTCATGTACAAAGATGCTTAATAAAATTAATAGCCTCTTTCTCAGAAACTGTGGAGGGCAGGAAGGAATCTGATGATATATTTAAATTTTGAAAGATTAAAATAATTCATTATCAGGCAAACTATGCTTTAAAATTGATAATGAAATTTAGAGACTCCTAGATAAACAAAAGCTGAGGAAGTTTACATTGACAGACTTATACTACATGAAACACTAAATGGAATTCTTGAGGCCAAAATGAAAGGCTACTAGCAGTACCTCAAAGGCACAGGAACAAAGAACAGTGGTAATATAACTACATAGGTGTATATAAAAGGCAGTATTACTGTATTTTTTGGTTTATAACTCATATTTTAACCTGAATTAAAAGGCAAATATGTAAACAATCATTATCTGTTATTGAATGCAAAATGTATAAAGAAGTAATTTTTTTTTTTTTTTTTTTTTTTGCGGTACGCGGGCCTCTCACTGTTGTGGTCTCTCCCGTTGCAGAGCACAGGCTCTGGATGTGTCGGCTCAGCGGCCATGGCTCACGGGCCTAGCTGCTCTGCGGCATGTGGGATCTTCCCGGACTGGGTTACAAACTCACGTCCCCTGCATCGGCAGGCGGACTCTCAACCACTGCGCCACCAGGGAAGCCTAAAGAAGTAATTTTTGACAATAACAATATAAAGGGAGACAGGATATATATATATATATATATATATATATATATATATATATATATATATATATATATAAAATATATATAATCTGCAGGGTAACCACTAAGAAAATAATTTTAACATATACAGAAATGTGAATATGAAGGGAATCAAAATGTTATGAATGTATAGACATACACAAAGAAGGAAACGAGAGGAATTACAAGACCAAGAAAATACTGGACATACAGAAAGCAAATAGCTGAATAGCAAAAGTAATTCCTTCCTTGTTTATTGGGTACTTTTAATGTAAGTAGATCAAACTCTTCATTAAAAGTCAATGATTCCAAGAATTTTTATAAAATGATTCTACTGTATCTTTCTACAGAATGTTCACTTTAAGATACTCAAATAGGTTGAAAGTGAAAGGATAGGAAAAAACATTGTGGAAATAGTTACCAATCTTAGCTACACTAATGTCAGATTAAATAAACTTTAAGTCATAAAATTGTTACCAAAGAAGTTCAAGGATATTTATATATATATAATTATATATATGTATATACATATATATGGTACATGTAATGTATATGTATTTATATACATAAAAGAGTCAATTCATCAAGAAGATGAAACAACTGTAAACAACATATACATAAGTACAAAGCCCCACATTTTCTGAAGCAAAATTTGAGCAGAGAGAGACAGTTCAACTATAATAGTTGGAGACCTCAAAATACTCTCCTTTTAAACTTTTTTTTTTTTGCTGCGTTGGGTCTTCGTTGCTGCGCACAGGCTTTCTCTAGTTTTGGCGAGCGGGGGCTACTCTTCATTGCGGTGTACGGGCTTCTCATTGCGGTGGCTTCACTTGCTGCGGAGCATGGGCTCTAGGCACATGGGCTTCAGTAGTTGCAGCCTGCAGGCTCAGTAGTTGCGGCACATGGGACCTAGGGCAGGTGGGCTTCAGTAGTTGTGGCGTGCAGGCTCAGTAGTTGTGGCTCACGGGCTCTAGAGTGCAGGCTCAGTAGTTGTGGTGCATGGGTTTAGTTGCTCCACAGCATGTGGGATCTTCCCAGACCAGGGATTGAACCCGTGTCCCCTGCATTGGCAGGCGGATTCTTAACCACTGCACCACCAGGGAAGTCCCTCAATACTCTCCTTTTACTAACCAGACAGGAGCTCAATAAGGAAATAAAGGACTGAGCAAAACTGTAAACCAAGCAAACACTGTAGACCTAAGAGAAATATACAGAACACTCCATATAACAAAAACAGTGTACTCAAAACTAGTAATAGAAGGGATTATCTTTGGTCTTAAAAAGGATATTTATTAAAATCTCACAGTTAACATCATACTCATTGTTAAAGATGGAAAGCTTTCCCATATAATCAGGAAGAAGCAAGTGTGGGGACACATTTAGGCACTATATGTCAACATTGTACTGAATATTTAGCCAGATAAATTAGACCCAAAAAAAGAAAGAAAGAAAAGATGTCAAAATTAAAAAAGAAGTCAAACTATATTCACAGAAAACATGCTTATACGTAAAAACATCTGAACAATCCTTAAAAAGACCGTTAGTGATAATAAACAAATTCACTGAGGTTAAAGAATACAATATCAATACCCAATATTCAGTAGTATTTCTGTACACTAGCAATAAACATATTGAAAGTAAGTGAAACAATTCCATTTACAAGACCATCAAAAAGAATAAGAATATAACCAAGGAATTGGAAGATTTCTACAATGAAAACTGAAAGTATTGCTTAACGAATTGAAGGAAAATTTAAATAAATGTCAAGATATCCTTTGTTGATTGTAAGACTTAGAGAAGTTCAGATGGCAGTACTCACCAAAGTGTTGTAAAGATTGACAGCAATCCATGTCAAAATCCCAGCAGCCTTTTCTGTACAAGTGAGAACCTGATCCTTAAATTCATTTTGAATTAGTATGGACCCCAAATACCCAAAATAAGTGTGAAAAAAAGTAAAGTTGGAGGACTTACACTCCCAACATCAAACCTTACTGCAAACCATGGATAAACAAAACTGTGGTTCCAGCTTGAGAAGAGTAATATAGATCAAAATGATAGACTAAGAGTCCACAAATAAACCCATACATCTATAGCCTGTTCCTTTTTCACACGGTGCCAGAAACATTCAAGCAAAAAAAGTAGTCTCTTAAAAAGTAGTCTCGGGCTTCCCTGGTGGCACAGTGGTTGAGAGTCCACCTGCTAATGCAGGGGACACGGGTTCGTGCCCTGGTCTGGGAAGATCCCACATGCCGCGGAGTGGCTAGGCCAGTGAGCCATGGCCGCTGAGCCTGCACGTCCGGAGCCTGTGCTCCGCAACGGGAGAGGCCACAGCAGTGAGAGGCCCGCGTACCGCAAAAAAAAAAAAAAAAAGTCTCTCCAGTTGTACTGGGACAACTGGATATCCATGTGAAAGAGAATGAAATTGGACCTGTGCCTCTCACCATATAAATCAGTCAATTCAAAATGAATCAAAGACTAAGCGTAACAGGTAAAACTATAGTACCCTTAAGTGAAAGCATAGAGATAAATCTTCATGATGTGGACTGGCAGTGGATTTTTTTTTAGATAGGACACTGAAAGCAAAAGATAGAAAGACAAAATAGATAAGTTGAGCTTCACCAAAATTAATAATATTTGTACACTGAAGGACACTGTCACATAATTGAAAACATAATCTACCAAGTGGGAGGAAGTATTTCCAAATCACATATCTGGTGTCTGTTTTCTAGAATATATGAAGAACTCCTATACGTCAAGAACCAAAATACAAAGAACCTAAATATAAAATAAGCAAAGGACTTTAACAGACCTTTCTTCACAGAAGATAGAGAAGTAACCAAGAAGCAAACAGATGTTCAATGAAATTAGTCAATAGTAAAATGCAAAATCAAAACTACCATGAGATATAATTTCACACCTGATATGATGACTATAATGAAACAGAGTAACAAGTTTTGGTAAAGATGTAGAGAAGTTAGAATCCTGATAAGTTGCCAGTAAAGTGTTGTAGCCATTGTGGAAAACAAAACCATGTGACCTAGTGATTCCACTGCTAGATAAATACCAAAAAGAATTGAGAACAGATAATTCAAACACATACTTCTGCATGAACGTTCCAGCAGCATGGGGCTTCCCTGGTGGCGCAGTGGTTGAGAATCCGCCTGCCAGTGCAGGGGACACGGGTTCAAGCCCTGGTCTGGGAAGATCCCACATGCTGCGGAGCAACTAAGCCTGTGCGCCACAACTACTGAGCCTGCTCTCTAGAGCCTGCGAGCCTGAGCTACTGAAGCCTGCGCGCCTAGAGCCCGTGCTCCGCAACAAAGAGAAACCACCACAATGAGAAGCCTGCACACCACAATGAAGAGTAGCCCCTGCTTGCCACAACTAAAGAAAGCCTGCACCCAGCAATAAAGACCCAACGCAGCCAAAAGTAAATTAATTAATTTAAAAAAAGAAAAAGAAAGTTCCAGCAGCAGTGTTAGTAATAGACAAAAGGTGATTATAACCCAAATGCCCACCAAGGGATGAGTGAATAACCTGTGGTTTACTCATACAGTGGAGTATTACTAGGCCATGAAAAGCAGCACTGATACATAACTGTAGCATGGCTGAGCCAAAAAAATTATCCACAGTGAAAGAAACCAGACAGAAGGTCACATTTTATACCATCCCAGTTATATGGAAATATCCCAAACAGGTACATCCATTGAGACAAAGCATTAGTGGTGTCCAGGGACTGAGGCAAATGGGGGAGAAAGAAGCAGCTGCTGAAATGGGTAAAGGATTTCCTTTGGGGATGATTGAAATATTTTTGAACAAGAAAGAGGTGATGTTTTTTCAACATTATAAATGTACTAAATGCCACTGAATGGTACTTTAAAAATGGCTAACTTTATGTTATATGCATTTCACCTCGGTTACAAAAAGAGAAATGTAACTTGCTCAAAATTATCTTACATGGATCAGTCAGAGCATTCACTCCAGCCAAGTCAATCCTTACACCTCTGCTTCTGTAAGTTTGTGTCAAACTCAGAAATCTCTCCTTGTCCACTTGGTAAAATGTGCTTTCCTTTCAGGGACTGTTTATGTTCAAGGATGTGGCCGTAGAATTCTCTCAGGAGGAGTGGGAATGGCTGGACCCTGCCCAGAGGGCCTTGTACAGGGACGTGATGTTGGAGACCTACAGGAACCTGCTCTCCCTGGGTGAGGATAGTTTCCCTCTGAAAGTCGGTAACTACTTTTGTATATTTTTGCATTTCCCCTTGGGAGTCTTTTGGAGACCTACAGGAACCTGCTCTCCCTGGGTGAGGATAACTTCCCTCTGAAAGTCGGTAACTACTTTTGTATATTTTTGCATTTCCCCTTGGGAGTCTTTTAAGAGCCCCTAGCATGCTTGCGAGAGTTTCAAATCCCTGTTCTTAAGAGAGTGATTGAAGCTGTTTGTATTCAGAATGAAAGGCTTCATAAAGTGGCTTCTGACTAACTTCTCCTTTCTTCAGAAGTTTGGCACATGCTTGATTAGTGGTGGTTTGTAGAATATTAGCAGTCAGAAAGCCTTATGGCAAATTAAAAAAAAAATTTCAATCTGTGGTTTTACTCTTGAGCTTCTGATTCAGTAGTTCTTGGAAGGGTGCTAGATATCTACACATTTAAAATCATCTCTAAACATTCAGGAGGCAGTCAGTTGATTACTTTTTGAAACACTTTTCTAGATCCATCTATATCCTTTCTTCTTAGCTGAACAAAGCACTGACTATAGCATTGTCATGTTGGGTTTTTTTAATAAACTGAAATCTCTTTTGAGGTGAACAGTATCTTCACTATGGAACAAGGGGAAGAGCCCTGATCTATGGAAAGTGAAGTGAAAATAGGGAAAAATACAGAGAGGTCAGGATGTATTACTGTTATTATTTTTGTTGGCCTCACCATGCTGCTTGTGGGATCTTAGTTCCCCGACCAGGGGTTGAACCCAGGCCCTCGGCAGTGAAAGCACAGAGTCCTAACCACTGGACTGACAGGGAATTCCTGGTCAGAATGTATTTAGATGTGAACTTAAATGAGAGCTCAGATGGGCACAGAGCAAGCTGCTTCATTAAATATTCTTTGAGAAGTTCTCCTCAAATGGGAAAGAACCATGGGAAAATAAAAGTCCATTTCATATGAGTTCTCAAAGGAAATTTAACCCTGCACAAGCATCCTTATCACTGTGTTACTCAAATATATAAAAGTTTAAACTCCCACTCTACTATGGTACTCCAGCTCATTCAAAGCCAAAGCAAAGGCTTTTTTTTTTTTTTTTTTTTGCGGTACGCGGGCCTCTCACTGCTGTGGCCTCTCCCGTTGCGGGGCACAGGCTCCGGACGCGCAGGCTCAGTGGCCATGGCTCACGGGCCCAGCCGCTCCGCGGCACGTGGGATCTTCCCGGACCGGGGCACGAACCCGTGTCCCCGGCATCGGCAGGCGGACTCTCAACCACTGCGCCACCAGGGAAGCCCTAAAGGCTTTATCATGACCTATAACACTCTACTATCTGGCCCCCCCTACCATTTTGATGTCTTGGTTTGAGAGGGATGGAAAGTCCTCTTTCCCCTTTGTCTCTTGGTTTTCAGTTAATACATATCAGAGCTCAGTCCCCTATAGTTCTGACCCCAGGACCTATTTAGTTTCCTCCACATTTTATAGTTTTGGGAGAACTTCTCAGGGGATGGACAAAATAGCTGCTCTTCCACTATATCTGGGGTTCCATGAATCTTATGGGGCTGTGTCAGGCCTTCTCTGCCTGTTCCGGCTCCCGAGCCATTTTTTCAGTTCCTTTTGCCACATGTATGTAAAGAGGAATGGGGTGCACATTTTGAGGTTGTTACTCAGAAGTAATATAATGACTAGAGACTGAGATCGTCTTTGATCCCAGCTGCTACATGGCAGTATATCTCGGTCTTTCAGGCGTTCACCCTACTACAGCCTGTGGGTAGAGCATACCACCCCTTCTCAAGAGGACCACAGTTTGACCCTGTCATTTTTTTCTCATATCTTGTATTTTTCTTCCTCTTCCAGCTCTCTGCCTAGTACTGGAACGTAGAAAGACCTTAGTCGTTCTGATTTCTTTCTCTCTTCTAAGATTTTGCCTCTGAAACTTGTTTTTTTAATTTTAATTTTTAGAAAATTTTTTGGCTGTGTTGGGTTTTCATTGTGGCACATGGACTTTCTCCAGTTACAGCGAGCGGGAGCTACTCTTTCGTTGCAGTGTGAGGGCTTCTCATTGTGGTGGCTTCTCTTGTTGCGGAGCACAGTCTCTAGGCGTGTGGGCTTCAGTAGTTGCAGCAGTAGGCTCAGTAGGTGCGGCACGTGGGCTCTAGGGTGTAGGGGCTTCAGTAGTTGTGGCACACGGGCTTAGTTGCTCCGCGGCATGTGGGATCTTCCTGGACCAGGGATCGAACCCATGTCCCCTGCATTGGCAGGCAGATTCTTAACCACTGTGCCACCAGGGAAGTCCCTGAAACTTGTTTTTTAAACACACATTCCAGGGCCTAAAGTTTCAATCTCTCTCTGTGCCTTTAGTTCATAGGCAGTTTATGGGGGACACTTTGATGCAGGGGGTTTACTGTTTAAAAGAAGATTCTTGGAGCAAAACACTGAACAATATGTTACAATATTATCCTGCTCTACATGCAGAAATGTTTCTTGAAGCCACTGGATAGAGTGGTCAGCACGTCCAGGAAACTAAGATAGAAAGCATTAGGAGACCCTGACCAATAAGGACCTCCAGTTGTCCTTCTAGTCCTTGTGGAGTTTAACAGTGCCTCTCTAGGGCAGGGTGACAATGTGGGTAGGAAACAATATGGTCATCAACTTTGAGGTGGCAATAAAAGGTGTAGGAGCTCATCCTAAGGAGAACACTGTCCAAGTTCACAACCTCATACCTGTGAGACTGATTAAACTACTGTTCATGCCACATTGTTAATCCTGTGTGTGCCATCCTTCATTCACTTTCAACAAATCTGATTTTGACATGTCTTATTGAGGAAGCTTATAAATTTGAATGGTGCTGACATTTTTTTCTTTTTTTAAATTAAAAAAATTTTTTTTAAATTTTATACGATTTTTAAAGGCTACGTTCCATTTACAGTTATTACAAAACATTGGCTATATTCCCCGTGTTGTACAACACATCCTTGAGCCTATCTTACACCCAATAGTTTGTCCCTCCCGCTCTCCCACCTCTATATTGCCCCTCCCCTGCTGTAACCACTAGTTATCTATATCTCTGCATCTGCTGCTTTTTTGTTGTATGCAGTAGTTGGTTATATTTTAAAAATTCTACATATAAGTGATACCATACAGTATTTATCTTTCTGTCTGACTTACTTCACTTAGCATAATACCTTTCAAGTACATCCATGTTGCTGCACATGGCAAAATTTCATTCTTTTTTATGACTATTATTCACTGTGTGTGTGTGTGCGCGTGTGCACACATTTTTTTAATCCATTTGTCTGTTGATGGACTCTGAGGCTGCTTCCATATCTTGGCAATTGTAAATAATGCTGCTGTGAACATTGGGGTGCATGTGTTTTTTTGAATTACTGTTTTGGGGCTTTTTTGGATATATACCCAGGATTGGAATGGCTGGGTTATATGGTAATTGTAGCTTTAGTTTTATGAGAAAACCTCCATACTGTTTTGCAAAGTGGCTGCACGAATTTAAATGCCCACCAGCACTGTAGGAGGGGTTCCCTTTTCTCCATATCCTCACCAGCACTTTGTATGTTCTTTTTGATGGTAGCCATTCTGACAGGTGTGAGGGGATATCATTTGGTTTGGACTTGCTTTTCCCTCATGGTTAGCGATGTTGAGCATCTTTTCATGTACTTGTTGGCCATCTGCATTTCTTCTTTAGAAAAATGAATGTTCAGTTCTTGTGCCCTTTTTAAAATCGGGTTGTATGTTTTTTTGATGTAATGTTGTATGAGCTGTTTATATATGTTGGATATTAATCCCTTATCATTTATATCATTTGCAAATATTTTCTCCCATTTAGTAGGTTTTCTTTTCCTTTTGTTGATGGTTTCCTTTGTTGTGCAAAAGCTTTTAAGTTTAATTAGGTCCCATGTGTTTACTTTTTTTGGCGGTACCTGGGCCTCTCACTGTTGTGGCCTCTCCCGTCGCGGAGCACAGGCTCTGGACGCGCAGGCTCGGCAGCCATGGCTCACGGGCCTAACTGCTCCGTGGCATGTGGGATCTTCCCGGACCGGGGCACGAACCCGTGTCCCCTGCATCGGCAGGCGGACTCTCAACCGCTGCGCCACCAGGGAAGCCCCCGTTTGTTTACTTTTGCTTTTATTTCCATTACTTTAGGAGCTGGATCCCCAAAAATACTGCTGCAATTTATGTCAAAGAGTATTCTGCCTGTTTTCCTCTCGGAGTGTTATGGTATATGGTCTTATATTCAGGTCTTTAATCCATTTTGAGTTTATTTTTGTATATGGTTTTAGGGAATGTCCTAATTTCATTCTTTTACATGTAGCTGTACAGTTTTCTGAGCACCACTTATTTGAAGAGACTGTCTTCTGCATTTTATATTCTTGCCTCCTCTGTGGTAGATTAATTGAACATGAGTACCTGGATTTTTTTATAGGGTCTCTCTCTTGTTCCACTGATCTGTGTGTCTTGTTTTGCCAGTGCCATACTGTTTCAATTACTGTAGCTTGTAGTACAGTCCCTAGGGAGCATGAGTCCTCCAGCTCTGTTCTTCTTTCTCAAGATTGTTTGGCTATTCGGGGTCCTTTGTGTTTCCGTACAAATTAAAAAAATTTTTTTTCTAGTTCTGTGAAAAATGCCATTGGTGTTGTGATAGGGATTACATTGAATCTGTAGATTGCCTTAGGTAGTATGGTCATTTTAACAATTTGATTCTTCCAATCCAGGAACACAGTATATCTTTCCATCCTTTTGTGTCATCTTCAGTTTCTTTCATCTGTGTCTTGTAGTTTTCGGAGTACAGGTATTTTGCCTCCTTAGGTAGGTTTTTTCCTTGGTTTTATTCTTTTTGATGTGATGGTAAATGGGATTGTTTTCTTAATTTTCTCATTCTAATACTTCATTGTTAGTTTATAGAAATGCAGCAGATTTCTGTATATTAATTATGTATCCTACAACTTTACGGAATTCATTGATGAGCTCCAGTAGTTTTCTGGTGGTGTCCTCAGGCTTTTCTATGTACAGTATCATGTCATCTGCAAAGAGTGATAGTTTTACTTCTTCCTTTCCGACTTGTATTCCTTCTATTTCTTTTTCTTCTCTGATTGTTGTGATAATTTATTCAAAATTATGTTGAATAAAAGTGGCCTGAGTGGGCATTCTTGTCTCATTCCTGATCTTAGAGGAAATGCTTTCAACTTTTCACCATTGAATATGATGTTAGCTATGGGTTTGTTATATATGGCCTTTATTATGTTGAGGTATGTTCCCTCTGTGCCTGCTTTATGGAGAGTTTTTGTTTTATCATAAATAGATGTTGAATTTTATCAAAAGGTTTTCCAGCATCTATTGAGATGATTGTAAGGTTTTTATTCTTTTTTTTATGATCAGTATTTTTTCAATTGAAGTATAGTTGATTTACAATGTTGTGTTAATTTCTGCTGTAAAGCAGTGATTCAGTTACTATTTTATATATATATACTTTTTTAATGTACTTTTCCATTATGGTTTATCATAGGATACTGAATGATAGTTCTGTGTACTATGCAGTAGGACCTTGTTGTTTATCCAGTCTATATATAAAAGCTTACATATGCTAACCCCAACCTCCTGCTCCACCCCTTCCCCAACCCCGTCCCCCTTGGCAACCACTAGCCTGTTCTCTATATCCATGATTCTGTTGCTGTTTCACAGATAGGTTCATTTGTGTCATATTTTAGATTCCATATATAAGTAATAACATATGGTATTTGTCTTTCTCTTTCTGACTTACTTCACTTAGTATGATAATCTCTAGTTGCATCCATGTTGCTGCAAATGGCATTATTTCGTTCCTTTTTATGGCTGAGTAGTATTCCATTGTATATATGTACCACATCTTCTTCATTCATTCTTCTGTTGATGGACATTTAGGTTGTTTCCATGTCTTGGCTATTGTGAATAGTACTATGGACATAGGGGTTCATGTGTCTTTTTGAATTATAGTTTTGTCTAGATATATGTCCAGGACTTGGATTGCTGGATCATATGGTAATTCTATTTTTAGTTTTCTGAGGAACCTCTGTACTTTTTTCCACAGTAGCTGTACCAACTTACATTACCACCAACAGTTTAGGGTTCCCTTTTTCCATACCCTCTCCAGCATTTGTTATTTGTAGAATTTTTATGGATGGCCATCCTGACTGGTATGAGGTGGTACCTCATTTTAGTTTTGATTTGCATTTCTCTAATAATGAGCGATGTTGAGGATCTTTTCATGTGCCTACTGGCCAGCTGTATTTTTTCTTTGAAGAAATGTCTATTTAGGTATTCTGCCCATTTTTCGACTGGGTTGTTTTTTTGTTGTTGAGTTGTTTGAGCTGTTTGTATATTTGGAAACTAAGCTCTTGTCAGTCGCATCATTTGCAAATATTTTCTCCCATTCTGTAGGTTGTCTTTCCGTTTTATTGATGGTTTTCTTTGCTGTGCAAAATCTTGTAAGTTTGTTTAGGTCCCATTTGTTTCTTCTTGCTTTTACTTCTATTGCCTTGGGAGACTGACCTAAGAAAACATTGGTACAATTTATGTCAGGGAATGTTTTGCCTGTGTTCTCTTTTAGGAGTTTCATGGTGTCATGTCTCATGTTTAAGTCTTTAAGCCATTTTGAGTTTATTTTTGTGTACGGTGAGAGGGTGTGTTCTAACTTCACTCGTTTATATGTGGCTGTCCAACGTTCCCAACACCACTTGCTGAAGAGAATGTCTTTTTCCCATTGTATATTCTTGCCTCCTTTGTCGAAGATGAATTGACCATAGGCATGTGGGTTTATTTCTGGGCTCTCTCTTCTGTTCCATTGATACATATGTCTGTTTTTGTGCTAGTACCATGCTGTTTGATTACTGTAGCTTTGTAGTATTGTCTGAAGTCTGTGATGATTATGCCTCCTGCTTTGTTCTTTTTCTTCAGGATTGCTTTGGCAATTCTGGTTTTTTTATGGTTCCACATTTATTTTGTTTGGGACCCTCTTTACTTCCTGTACCTGGATATCTGTTTTCTTTTTTTAGGTTTGGAAATTTTTCGGCCATAATTTCGTCAAATACATTTTCGATCCCCTTTTCTCTTTCTTCCCCTCTGGAATCCCTATTATATACAGATTGGCACACTTTATTATATCCCACAGATCTCTTATATTGCTTTTATTTTTTCATTTGGTTTTCTGTCTGCTGTCATGACTGTGTGATTTCCATTATTCTATCCTTCAGTTCACTTATTCTTTCTTTTGCATTATTCATTGGGCTACTGTAGCTTTGTAGTATTGTCTGAAGTCTGTGATGATTATGCCTCCTGCTTTGTTCTTTTTCTTCAGGATTGCTTTGGCAATTCTGGTTTTTTTATGGTTCCACATTTATTTTGTTTGGGACCCTCTTTACTTCCTGTACCTGGATATCTGTTTTCTTTTTTTAGGTTTGGAAATTTTTCGGCCATAATTTCGTCAAATACATTTTCGATCCCCTTTTCTCTTTCTTCCCCTCTGGAATCCCTATTATATACAGATTGGCACACTTTATTATATCCCACAGATCTCTTATATTGCTTTTATTTTTTCATTTGGTTTTCTGTCTGCTGTCATGACTGTGTGATTTCCATTATTCTATCCTTCAGTTCACTTATTCTTTCTTTTGCATTATTCATTGGGCAGCTGATTGCCTTTAGCTCAGCTTTCGTCTGTGCAAATGAGTTTTCTAGTTTTTCTTGGTTCCTCTTAATAGTTTGTAGTTCCTTTTTACAGTACTCTTCATTTCTGTTGATAGCCTTTATTAATTCCTTCAGTATTTTCAGTATCTTCTTTTTGAAGTCGGTGTCTATTAGACTGAAGAGGTCTGTTTCACTGTTTGTTGTTTCAAGGGAATTCTCTTGGTCTTTTAACTGGGAGTGGTTCCTCTACTTTTTCATTTTAATTATATTTGTCTTAGCCTGTGAGTTTAGGAGAAGCAGTTATCTACTGTGGTCTTCGAGGGCTATTTGTATGTGGGGGCGTCCCTGTGTAGCTTGTGTGTGCTTAATATATTTGGTGCAAGGGCTGTTTTTAGTATGGATGCCTGTCACGTGTGTCATCAGTGTGTGCTGATCATTATCTCCTTGATAGGAGATGTGCAGGTGAGGGGGCTGGTTTCGGGTCCTGGGGTTTTAGGCAGCGGTGGTGGCTCAGGTGCACCCCCTGAGCACGTAATGGGAATGGAGGTGGCTTGTAACCATTCCTGGAGTCCAGGTGGGTAGCGGCGGCAGCTCCTGACCACTTCTAGAATCTGTGAGGGTGGCAGAGGCGGATCATGACCAGCCCTGGAGCCAGTACAGGTGGTGTCCTGTTCTCTGAGAGCAGGCACGTGCACAGGGAAAAAGGGTATGATGGCGAGTCACCCTTTCCCTCACGCACACCCCAAACAATGATGCCTGGCCTCTAAGGCACCCCGGGCTTCCTCCACATACACCCTCAGTTGTGGTCGCACCAGAATCCAGTCTCCCCGCACCCCCCACCTGCCCTGGCCTATTTCTGCACAACCATCCCCAGTCCTCTTCCCAGGCCTGATCACCAGAGCCTGAGTTCCAGCTCCCAGGATGTGCATCTCAGGCTGGGAAGTGCAGGGCAGTGGCACTGACTATGTGCTTCTCCCTCCACTCTGGCTGCCTCAAACTGTCTGCTGCATTCTCCTCGGAGGCTCTGAAGCTCCCCTTCTGTCTCAGCAGATCTCCCTGCCAGTGAGGGGGCTTCCCAGGGTGCAGGAACCTTCCCTCTTTCACAGCTCCCTCCCAGGGGCGCAGGTCCTGTCTCGACTGCTTTCTCACTTTTTTTTTTTTTTCCCTACCTAGTTACGTGGAGATTTTCTTGCCCTTTCAGCAGTCTGAGGCTGTCTGCCAGCATTCAGTAGGTATTATGTGAGAATCGTTCCCCATGGAGATGTATTTTTCATGTATTTGTGGGAGAAGGTGAGCTTCACATCCTACTGTTCCACCATCTTGGTTGCTCCTTCTGGTTTTTATTTTTCAGTTTGTTAATGTGTTGTGTCATATTGATTGATTTGCAGATATTGAAAAATCCTTTCATCCTGGGATAAATTCCACTTGATCATGATCTATGATCTTTATAATGTATTGTTGGATTCGGTTTGCTAGTATCTTGTTGAGCATTTTTGCATCTATGTTCATTGGTGATACTGGCCTGTAATTTTCTTTTTTTGTTATATCTTTGTCTGGTTTTGGTATCAGGGTGATGCTGGCCTCATAGAATGAGTTCAGAAGCGTTCCTTCCTCTGACATTTTTTGGAATAGCTTGAGAAGGATAGACGTTAACTCTTCTCTAGATATTTGGTAGAATTCACCTGTGAAGTTATCTGGTCCTGGACTTCTGTTTGTTGTTGTTGTTGTTGTTGTTGTTATTTTTGCATCTATGTTCATTGGTGATACTGGCCTGTAATTTTCTTTTTTTGTTATATCTTTGTCTGGTTTTGGTATCAGGGTGATGCTGGCCTCATTTTTTTTTTTAATTGAAGTGTAGTTGATTTACAATGTTCTGTTAATTTGTGCTGTACAGGAAAGTGATTCGGTTACACATATATGTACATTTTATATTATTTTCCATTAAGGTTTATCACAGGATATTGAATACAGTTTCCTGTGCTATAATAGTAGGACCTTGTCGTTTATCCATTCTATATCTAATAGTTTGCATCTGCTAAACCCAAACTCCCAATCCATCCCTCCTGTGCCCCCTCTTCCCCTTGGAAACCACAAGTCTGTTCTCTATGTCTGTGAGTCTGTTTCACAGATAAGTTCATTTGTGTCATATCTTAGATTCCACCTATAAATGATGTCATATGGTATTTGCCTTTCTTTTTCTGACTTACTTCACTTAGTATGATAATCTCGAAGTCCATCCGTGTTTCTGCAAATGGCAAAATTTCATTCTTTTTTATGGTAGAGTAATATTTCATTGTATGTACATACTACAATATCTTTATCCATTCATCTGCTGATGGACATTTAGGTTCCTTCTATGTCTTGGCTATTGTAAATAGTGCTGGTATGAACATTACAGTGCAGGTATGTTTTTGAAGTATAATTTTCTCCAGATATATGCCCAGGAGCGGTATTACAGAATCATATGGTAACTCTATTTTTAGTTTTTTTAAGGCACCTCCATACTGTTTTCCATAGTGGCTGTACCAGTTTACATTTCCACCGACAGTTTAGGAGGGTTCCTTTTTCTCACACCCTCTTCAGAATTTATTATTAGTAGACTTTTTGATAATAGCCTTTCTGACCGGAATGGGGTGATAACTTCATTGTAGTTTTGATTTGCATTTGTCTAATAATTAGTGATGTCAAGCATTTTTTCATGTGCCTTTGGTCATCTGTATGTGTTCTCTGGTGAAACGTCTATTTGGACCTTCTGCCCATTTTTTAATTAAGATTTTGTGTTTGTTTTTTTGATACTGGGCTGTTTGTATATTTTGGAAATTAATCCATTGTGGGTCACATCTTTTGAAAATATTTTCTCCCATTCTGTAGGTTGTCTTTTCGTTTTGTTTATGGTTTCCTTTGCTGTGCAAAAACTGTTAAGTTTAATTAGGTCCCCTTTGTTTTTATTTCCATTGGTCTAGGAGACAGATTCAAAAAGATACTGCTGTGCTTTATGTCAAAGAGTGTTCTGCCTATGTTTTCCTCTAGGAGTTTTATAGTATCTGGCCTTACATTTAGGTCATTAATCCATTTTGTGTTTATTTTTGTGTATTGTATTAGGGAGTGTTCTAATTTCATTCTTTTACATGTAGCTGTCCAGTTTTCCCAGCACCACTTATTGAAGAGATTGTCCTTTCTCCGTTGTATATTCTTGCCTCCTTTGTGGTAGATTAATTGACCATAGGTACGTGGGTTTATTTCTGGGCTTTCTATCCTGTTCCATTGATCCATATGTCTTTTTTTGTGTATGCCAGTACTATACTGTTTCAATTACTGTAGCTTGTAGTTTAGTCCTTAGGGAGCCTGATTCCTCCAGGTCTGTTCTTCTTTCTCATGATTGCTTTGGCTATTTGTCTTTTGTGTTTCCATAAAAATTAAAAAAAAATTTTTTTCTAGTTCTGTGAAAAATGCCATTGGTAATTTGATACATATTGAATTAAATCTGTAGATTGCTTTGGGTAGTATAGACATTTTGGCAATATTGATTCTTCCATTCCAGGAACACGGTATATCTTTCCATCTCTTTCTGTCCTCTTTTTTTCATCAGTGTCTTACAGTTTTCAGAATACAGTTCTTTTGCCTCCTTAGGCAGGTTTATTCCTAGGTATTTTATTCTTCTTGAATAAAATATTCTTCTTGGTAAATGGGAGTGTTTCCTTAATTTCTCTTTCTGATCTTTCGTTTTTTGTGTATAGAAATGCAACAGATTTCTGTGTAGTAATTTTGTATCCTGCAACTTTACTGAATTCATTGATGAGCACTAGTAGTATTCTGATGGTGTCTTTAGGCTAGGCTTTTCTATGTATAAGTATCATGTAATCTGCAAACAATGACACTTTTACTTCTTCCATGTCTAGGACTGCCAAAATTATGTTGAATAAAAATGGTGAGAATGGGCATCTTTATCTTGTTTTTTTTTTTGGCGGTACGCAGGCCTCTCACTGTTGTGGCCTCTCCCATTGCAGAGCACAGGCTCCGGACGCGCAGACTCAGTGGCCATGGCTCACGGGCCCAACCGCTCTGCGGCATGTGGGATCTTCCCGGACCGGGGCACGAACCCATGTCCCCTGCATTGGCAGGCGGACTCTCAACCACTGCGCCACCAGGGAAGCCCTTTTGTCTTGTTCTTGATCTTAGAGGAAATGCTTTCAGCTTTCCACTGTTGACTATAATGTTAGCTGTGGGTTTGTTACATATGACCTTCATCATGTATGTTCCCTCTGTGCCTGCTTTCTGTAGTTTTTATCATAAATAGATGTTGAATTTTATTAAAAGGCTTTTTGGCATCTATTGAGATGAGCATATGGTTTTTATTCTTCAATTTGTTAATGTAGTGTATCACACTGATTTGCAGATACTGAAAAATCCTTGCACAACTGTGATAAATTCCACTTGATCATGGTGCATGAACCTTTTAATGTATTGTTGGAGTATTTCTGCATCTATGTTCATCAATGTTATTGGCTTGTAATTTTCTTTTTTTGTGATATATTTGTTTAGTTTTGGTATCAGGGTGATGCTGGCCTCACAGAACCAGTTTGGAAGTGTTCCTTCCTCTGCAGCTTTCTGGAATAGTTTCAGAAGGATAGGTGTTAACTCTTCACTAGACGTTTTGTAGAATTCAGCTATGAAGCCACTGGTCCTGGACTTTTGTTCTTTGGGAGTTTTAAAATTACTGATTCAATTTCATTACTGGTAATTGAACCATTCATAGTTTGTATTTCTTCCTGGTTCAGTCCTGGGAGATTGTACTTTTCTAAGAATTTGTACATTTCTTCTAGGTTGTCCATTTTATTGGCATACACTTGTTCATAGTAGTTTCTTATAATGTTTTGTATTATGGTGGTGTCTGTTGTAACTTCTTTTTCACTTCGGATTTTATTGATTTGGGACCTGTCCCTTTTTTTTTTTTTTTCATGTTTCTCAGAAAAGGTTTATCAATTTTGTTTATCTTTTCAAAGAACCAGCTTTTAGTTTTATTGATCTTTGATATCATTTCCTTCATTTCTTTCTCATTTATTTCTGATCTGATCTTTATGATTTATTTCCTTCTGCTAACTT